>NW_022989967.1:0-29058 GCF_902827175.1 Gymnodraco acuticeps | reverse complement strand
ATTTAAAGACATTTTTGATTAAAGATATGGGATTTAATGGTAGTTGGCGATATAAGGTTATTCCTACTTCCAAACTGAACAAATTGAAGGTATTTTTTATATATTTTTGAGCTCCTCCACACAAAGTATAGACAATTTTTTTCTTGGCTGCTAGTTTTAGTATTTTTCTCATTGTCTTTTTTATGAACCTCTCTCTCAGGTGAGTCCTCTTACCTGGACTTCAGCAGAGCAGACACTCGAGCGTGGTACTCCAGATGTTTCGGCCTGGATAAATACAAGGTGAGTGTAACAACCAAGCTAAGAGAAGCAACATAAACCAGATGTTTTGGGTCAAAATGAAAGGTATTTATTGATACACATTAAAAGGATACAAACATTAGTGTTTAATATTCTTACTCAGTGAGTTTTTTGAAAGCCATAAACTTGTTTCTTTCTGACGCAGGGATCGACGTCCTCGTTGTTTGTGTGGAACGATATGAACGAACCGTCTGTATTTGACGGGCCGGAGCAGACGATGCCGAAAGACGCAGTGCATTATGGGGGCTGGGAACACCGGGAACTGCACAACCTGTACGGCTTCTACCAGGTGAGAGGGTAGAGAAACTGTTGGGAAAATCCTGAATGTACTCTTCAATATGAGAGTACACATGCTAACAAAGCTATCCCAACTGCAGCTGTGAACATGACAGGATGTGTGATTACCTAGAAGAGCATCAGGACTGTTTGAGGCATATGATAGCTATGTGATTAACATGATGATTCAGCCTCTATGGAGACAGACATGAAGTGAAGAGACACAACAACAATCAAATTGTGTGTAGCAGAGAACCAGGAGGTTACATTACAAATCTAGTTTTTAGTTGAAGTCTGATCTATACGGCTTTACAAACTCAATCCATCCCTTCCAACACTTGTCAAATGTGTCTGTCTTGAGTCTTAGAGCAAATGTTACATTTTCTACAATTTCATTTTCACCTCCTGCATATCTGACAGGTGTAAAACTTGACTACCTGACAGTTATTAGTAAAGTACGTGCTGTGATTTTCTGCATTATGGTTATTTTGTTTACTCTCAGCACATGGCCACAGCAGACGGTCTGATAACTCGCTCCGGAGGTTCAGAGCGACCCTTCATTCTGACTCGCTCCTTCTTCGCTGGCTCACAGAGATTTGGTATGTTTTTATATATTTATTTATTTTATACAAAGTGGACAATGATGGCTGGGACATTACAGCCAGCACAATGAGTAAAATAGTAAGCAAACTTGTCTAGAAAGTCTAGATCAGGGGGGTCAAACTCAAATACACATTGGGACAAAATTAAAAAATGGGTACTAGTCGAGGGCCGGACTGGTTCAATGTTCTTATTGAAATGAACTTATTGCACATATTAAACCTGGAACTAACAAAGCTTAAATGATTGCCTATAAAAACAACATTAAACAATAAACTAGAGAATGCAATTCCTGAAGAAATTGCTAGTGGGAATGCTTTATGCTGAAAAGCTGACGCTAAACTGCTATGCTGAAATGTAATGTGTAAGAAGAAAGTGAAGAATTTAGATTGAAATGATACGTGAACACAGGGGGCTTGAATGTGTGATGAGAGAAGAAAAGAAAGTAAAAAGGCTTGGAAAAGCAGCAGAATATTTGAACTGCAAACTTTTGAACTAACTTAATGGCGAATGATCTGTCGCCATGCCAACGGCATTTGGTGACATCCCATAATACGCTTAGGTGCGTTGATGGCTGCATCGTTACCAAACCTGTGAAGTTTTGGGGCGTTTGGAGCAGTTTCACTGAAGTTATGAGAAAACCGTGTTTCATGGCGAGCATTGTGTTGCCATGGCAACGGCATTTGAAGAAATCTCAAAACTGTCACGTAGATGTCTTCACGGCTGGACTGTTAGCACACAGGTGAAGTTTGACCACTTTTTGAACATTTTCATAGGAGTTATAGCAACATCATGTTTTATGGCGAGGGATGCGTTTCCATGGAAACGGCATATGGTGAGATCTCAGATTTGGCGTAGAGCTGTTGAGGCATGGACCGGTGATATACAAGTGAAGATTGGGGGACGATTGGACCGTGTCGATTGGACTTACAGCCACATCGTGTTTCATGGCGAGTGGTCTGTCGCCATGGCAACGGCATTTATGACACCCCATACTACGCTTAGATGCGTTGATGGCTGCATCGTTACCAAACCTGTGAAGTTCTGCGCTGTTTGGAGTATTTTCACTGAAGTTATGAGAAAACCGTGTTTCAAGGCGAGCATTGTGTTGCCATGGCAACGGCATTTGAAGAAATCTCCAAACTGTCCCGTAGATGTCTTCAC
The DNA here is from genome assembly GCF_902827175.1 of Gymnodraco acuticeps. Classification (NCBI taxonomy): domain Eukaryota; kingdom Metazoa; phylum Chordata; class Actinopteri; order Perciformes; family Bathydraconidae; genus Gymnodraco; species Gymnodraco acuticeps. The sequence goes on along the minus strand of NW_022989967.1, from coordinate 26,721 downwards.
AGCTGGACTGTCAGCACACTGCTACCTGGAGGCTGCTGCTCTGAGCACGTCAGCATCGTGTTCCATTACACAGGTGTTTATAGTTGAGCTAACGAGGTGTGCAGAGATCACAGGTTTCCATTGTTCTGAATGAGAGATGAACCTCTTACATGTGAACGTTTTGTGGAAGAACCGTAACAGATATCTGTGAAATTTCAAAACGTGAAGCATGTCAAGGAAGTTGAGTATCTGAAGTGTAATTTTTGTTTAGTTTCGGGTTAATAATGTGGCCTTTTTGGCAGTTTAACTAAAGGTGTGCGGCTGCTGCCGTGAGGAAATATCAGCCTGAAATTACAATGGGCTTCAATGGAGGCATGTTGAACGTTTTTGTCACTTCATGCCCTCAAGAGGCATTTTGTTTAATTATTTTTTGCTTAATTATTTGTCATTTTTCAAGCTACGAGATGTTTTCCTACGTTTGTCATGAAGAATTATGTCTCTGGAATGTAGGGTTTGGGAATTATGGCAGTTTTTAAAAAATATATGAAGGCAAATTTCAAGATGTCTTACCCTCTAGCTGTGACATCACACACGTTAATGTTAAAATGTGAAGAAAACCTCTCAAACAAGGTCTGAACAATGTTTAATATCTCTAAAAGTAAGAATCAGATTTAAAAGTTGTTTTACACGAATAATGTCAGAAAGATGTCTAACATTTTAAAGTTGGAATGGGGTTTCTGAGTGAAAGCATGAAGGAACAGTTAGCATTTGAAGTCGCATGAAGATTTGTTGAAGTCTGAAGAGTTTCTCCATTGACTTCAATGTTTAAAAATGTGATGTATTATGGGATGTATCTCTGGAATTATGAAAGTTATGAATGAGAAAAGTAATAGCCATCGATTCCCGACCGAGCTGAACGTTTCGATGTTTGAACAGAGTTTCTGCGATGTTCAATGCGAGAGGAGAAGAGGGCCAAAATACCGGCGGAATAATAATAATAATAAACTTTTTGTGCGTAGAATAACAGTTAGTGGGAATGCTGTCAGCATTCCCACTAATTTATCAGCTGCATTCATTTCTTATGGCTCTATCTGCAGCTTTTCCAGAGTCATTTTTTATGAGTACATTTTCCCACAGGCCAACAACAGCTTCAACAAAACTATTCCCCTCAAAGAACAAACCAAACATGCCCTGTTGTCCTGAGAGAGAAAGTGCAGAAGGAAACATCCATTAAACTCAGTGTGCTGCTCTGTGATGCTAGCTCAGATACTTGGCATCTCATCTTGGGTGCAAGGTCATCAATGTTTGTCTCAGGCTCTGAGCGGAGGAGACCCTCAGGATGGAGTGAAGGTGTGCGTGCAATATACCGGCGGGCCAGATCTAATAGTAATTAGAAATGATCCTGCGGGCCGAAATTAAATCCACCAAGGCCCTGATTTGGCCCCCGGGCCTTGAGTTTGACTCGTGGTCTAGATTATCATAATAATCCAGTTTTTATCTCCTTTGAAGGCAAAGAGTAAAAAGTAATGCTAGGAGTGCAGAGAGCCTCTTAATTTGGATATCTGGTCAGGATTGTAAAGAAAAGGGTCACATTTCCCAGCCTAAATCTCTCCTTATGTTGCTTTAATTTGTTGAAGTGCTTGAAAGGTTTACTTGTACTCCTTATTTTTTTATCTTGTTATTTGTGTTCTCTTTGCTTTTTAATGCATTAAAATGTAATGTTACAAATGCTGTAATGTATTTGTAAAGCCCTTTGAAGTGGCTTTATTTAAAAATAATCTCATCTTGCCTTTGTCAATGATGTCTTTAGTGTTTTTGTATAGGTTGTAAGCATCCTCTTAGTAATAGAAACATTAATCTGACTCCCATGTGGTGTCCCCATGGTGGTTTGATACCTGCAGTTTGTTGTAATGTTTCTCTTTGGGGTGCAGGAGCAGTTTGGACCGGGGACAACGTGGCGAGCTGGGAGTATCTGAAGGTCTCCGTCCCCATGCTGCTGTCGCTCAGCGTGGCCGGCATCGCTTTCTGTGGAGGTGAGTTCATGGTGGATTTCTTAAAGGTCACCTATTATGCAAAATCCACTTCTTCATGTCTCTTCTATCAACATGTGTCCCCTCTTCTTCTTCATGTCTTCTTCTACATCAACATGTGTCCCCTCTTCTCATGTCTCTTCTACATCAACATGTGTCCCCTCTTCTTCATGTCTCTTCTACATCAACATGTGTCCCCTCTTCTTCATGTCTCTTCTACATCAACATGTGTCCCCTCTTCTTCATGTCTCTTCTACATCAACATGTGTCCCCTCTTCTTCATGTCTCTTCTACATCAACATGTGTCCCCTCTTCATGTCTGTCTCTTCTACATCAACATGTGTCCCCTCTTCTTCATGTCTCTTCTACATCAACATGTGTCCCCTCTTCTTCATGTCTCTTCTACATCAACATGTGTCCCCTCTTCTTCATGTCTCTTCTACATCAACATGTGTCCCCTCTTCTTCATGTCTCTTCTACATCAACATGTGTCCCCTCTTCTCATGTCTCTTCTACATCAACATGTGTCCCCTCTTCTTCATGTCTCTTCTACATCAACATGTGTCCCCTCTTCTTCTTCTTCTCTCTCTATCAACATGTGTCCCCTCTTCTCTCTTCTCAACATGTGTCCCCTCTTCTTCATGTCTCTTCTACATCAACATGTGTCCCCTCTTCTTCATGTCTCTTCTACATCAACATGTGTCCCCTCTTCTTCATGTCTCTTCTACATCAACATGTGTCCCCTCTTCTTCATGTCTCTTCTACATCAACATGTGTCCCCTCTTCTTCATGTCTCTTCTACATCAACATGTGTCCCCTCTTCTTCATGTCTCTCTACATCAACATGTGTCCCCTCTTCTTCTGTCTCTTCTACATCAACATGTGTCCACTCTTCTCCATGTCTCTTCTACATCAACATGTCCCTCTTCCTCATGTCTCTTCTACATCAACATGTGTCCCTCTTCTTCATGTCTCTTCTACATCAACATGTGTCCCCTCTCTTCATCAACATGTGTCCCCTCTTCTTCATGTCTCTTCTACATCAACATGTGTCCCCTCTTCTTCATATCTCTTCTACATCAACATGTGTCCCCTCTTCTTCATGTCTCTTCTACATCAACATGTGTCCCCTCTTCTTCATGTCTCTTCTACATCAACATGTGTCCCCCTCTTCTTCATGTCTCTTCTACATCAACATGTGTCCCCTCTTCTTCATGTCTCTTCTACATCAACATGTGTCCCCTCTTCTCTATGTCTCTTCTACATCAACATGTGTCCCCTCTTCTTCATCAACATGTGTCCCCTCTTCTTCATGTCTCTTCTACATCAACATGTGTCCCCTCTTCTTCATGTCTCTTCTACATCAACATGTGTCCCCTCTTCTTCATGTCTCTTCTACATCAACATGTGTCCCCTCTTCTTCATGTCTCTTCTACATCAACATGTGTCCCCTCTGTGGAAAGAGACTCGGAAAGTTTCAGGAACAAAGATTCTCTTTTTGATCAATTTCTATAAAAACCTGTCTGAAAATGAGCTGATCAGATTTTGGTCACTTTGTGATGTCATAACGATGTTTTGTCTTGTGTAACCATTAGCCAATCAGCAACCAGGGTAACCCCCCCCCCCCCCCCCCCCGAATCTCCTCCTAGAGCACCATTGAGTTCTTTGTAACCAAATGTCTCTCAGAGGGGCGTGGGGAGGGGCTCCTTATTTTCATCTAAAGTAACAGACAGAGAACCAGCACTTTGGAAACAGGGCTGAAACAGAGGGGATTATGGGTAATGCTGCAATGATCTGTTTGGTGTTTCAGCCAATCAGAGACAGGTTCTGTATATATCTGAGACCTGTGATATATTGATGAAGAACAGTATAATAGGGGACCTTTAATGTGATGTGGCCAGACTGTAATTCTGTGATATCTCTGGTACCACTCCATCCTCTCATACTGTCCTCCCTCCGTGTTTTTCAGCTGATGTCGGTGGTTTTGTTCAGGATCCGGACCCAGAGCTGTTGGTCCGATGGTACCAGGCGGCGGCGCTGCAGCCCTTCTTCAGAGGTCACTCTGCCAAGGAGACGAAGAGACGAGAGCCTTGGCTGTTCGGACAGGAGGTCACCGATAGGATCCGCACCGCCATCACACAGAGGTACACAAAGAATCACCATCAGAACAAGACAAGACTTAGGTGTATAATGGTGTGTAGGAGCAAACACGATTTAAAGGTCCGCTATCATACTGTTCTTCATCAATATATCCCAGGTCTCAGATATATACAGAGCCTGTCTCTGATTGGCTGAAACACCAAACAGATCATTGCAACATTACCCATAATCCCCTCTGTTTCAGCCCTGTTTCCAAAGTGCTGATTCTCTGTCTGTTACTTTAGATGAAAATAAGGAGCCCTTCCCCACGCCCCTCTGAGAGACATTTGGTTACAAAGAACTCAATGGTGCTCTAGGAGGAGATTCAGGTGATAAGGGGGGGGGGGGTTACCTTGGTTGCTGATTGGCTAATGGTTACACAAGACAAAACATCGTTATGACATCATAAAGTGGCCAAAATCTGATCAGCTCATTTTCAGACAGGTTTTTATAGAAATGGATCAAAAAGAGAGAGAATCTTTGTTCCTGAAACTTTCAGAGTCTCTTTCCACAGAGGGGGACACATGTTGATGTAGAAGAGGACATGAAGAAGAGGGGACACAATGTTGATGTAGAAGAGACATGAAGAAGAGGGGACACATGTTGATGTAGAAGAGACATGAAGAAGAGGGGACACATGTTGATGTAGAAGAGACATGAAGAAGAGGGGACACATGTTGATGTAGAAGAGACATGAAGAAGAGGGGACACATGTTGATGTAGAAGAGACATAGAGAAGAGGGGACACATGTTGATGTAGAAGAGACATGAAGAAGAGGGGACACATGTTGATGTAGAAGAGACATGAAGAAGAGGGGACACATGTTGATGTAGAGAGAGACATGGAAGAAGGGGACACATGTTGATGTAGAAGAGACATGAAGAAGAGGGGACACATGTTGATGAAGAAGAGACATGGAGAAGAGGGGACACATGTTGATGTAGAAGAGACATGAAGAAGAGGGGACACATGTTGATGAAGAAGAGACATGGAGAAGAGGGGGCACATGTTGATGTAGAAGAGACATAGAGAAGAGGGGGGCACATGTTGATGTAGAAGAGACATAGAGAAGAGGGGACACATGTTGATGTAGAAGAGACATGAAGAAGAGGGGACACATGTTGATGTAGAAGAGACATGAAGAAGAGGGGACACATGTTGATGTAGAAGAGACATAGAGAAGAGGGGGCACATGTTGATGTAGAAGAGACATAGAGAAGAGGGGACACATGTTGATGTAGAAGAGACATGAAGAAGAGGGGACACATGTTGATGTAGAAGAGACATGAAGAAGAGGGGACACATGTTGATGTAGAAGAGACATAGAGAAGAGGGGACACATGTTGATGTAGAAGAGACATGAAGAAGAGGGGACACATGTTGATGTAGAAGAGACATTGAGAAGAGGGGACACATGTTGAGGTAGAAGAGACATGGAGAAGAGGGGACACATGTTGATGAAGAAGAGACATGAAGAAGAGGGGACACATGTTGATGTAGGAGAGACATGAAGAAGAGGGGACACATGTTGATGTAGAAGAGACATGGAGAAGAGGGGACACATGTTGATGAAGAAGAGACATGAAGAAGAGGGGACACATGTTGATGAAGAAGAGACATGAAGAAGAGGGGACACATGTTGATGTAGAAGAGACATGAAGAAGAGGGGACACATGTTGATTGTAGGAGAGACATGAAGAAGAGGGACACATGTTGATGTAGAAGAGACATGAAGAAGAGGGGACACATGTTGATGTAGAAGAGACATGAAGAAGAGGGGACACATGTTGATGTAGAAGAGACATGAAGAAGAGGGGACACATGTTGATGAAGAAGAGACATGAAGAAGAGGGGACACATGTTGATGTAGAAGAGACATGAGAAGAGGGGACACATGTTGATGTAGAAGAGACATGAAGAAGAGGGGACACATGTTGATGTAGAAGAGACATGAAGAAGAGGGGGACACATGTTGATGTAGAGAGACATGGAGAAGAGGGGACACATGTTGATGTAGAAGAGACATGAAGAAGAGGGGACACATGTTGATGTAGAAAGAGACATGAAGAAGAGGGGACACATGTTGATGTAGAAGAGACATGAAGAAGAGGGGACACATGTTGATGTAGAACAGACATGAAGAAGAGGGGACACATGTTGATGTAGAAGAGACATGAAGAAGAGGGGACACATGTTGATGTAGAGAGACATGAAGAAGAGGGGACACATGTTGATTAGACATAAGAGAGAGGGGGAACCATGTTGATGAGAAGAGACATGGAGAAGAGGGACACATGTTTGATGTATGAAGAGACATGAAGAAGAGGGACACCATGTTGATGTAGAAGAGACATGGAAAGAGGGGACACATGTTGATGTAGAAGAGACATGGAGAAGAGGGGACACATGTTTGATGTAGAAGAGACATGAAGAAGAGGGGGACACATGTTGAATGTAGAAGAGACATGAAGAAGAGGGGACACATGTGATGTAGAAGAGACATGGAGAAAGAGGGGACACATGTTGATGTAGAAGAGACATAGAGAAGAGGGGGCACATGTTGATGTAGAAGAGACATGAAGAAGAGGGGACACATGTTGATGTAGAAGAGACATGAAGAAGAGGGGACACATGTTGATGTAGAAGAGACATAGAGAAGAGGGGACACATGTTGATGTAGAAGAGACATGAAGAAGAGGGGACACATGTTGATGTAGAAGAGACATGAAGAAGAGGGGACACATGTTGATGTAGAAGAGACATGAAGAAGAGGGGACACATGTTGATGTAGAAGAGACATAGAGAAGAGGGGACACATGTTGATGTAGAAGAGACATGGAGAAGAGGGGACACATGTTGATGAAGAAGAGACATGGAGAAGAGGGGACACATGTTGATGTAGAAGAGACATGGAGAAGAGGGGACACATGTTGATGAAGAAGAGACATGAAGAAGAGGGGACACATGTTGATGAAGAAGAGACATGGAGAAGAGGGGACACATGTTGATGTAGAAGAGACATGGAGAAGAGGGGACACATGTTGATGAAGAAGAGACATGAAGAAGAGGGGACACATGTTGATGAAGAAGAGACATGAAGAAGAGGGGACACATGTTGATGTAGAAGAGACATGAAGAAGTGGATTTTGCATAATAGGTGACCTTTAAATAAAATCTACCTCAAAGTACTGTATGTCACGTTGTTGTTGTTGTTGTTGTGCTCTCAGGTACTGTTTGCTGCCGTACTGGTACACTCTGTTTCACCAGGCTCACACCTGTGGCCTGCCCCCCCTCAGGTGAGGTCTGCTGCCCTCTGCTGCTCACAAAACAAACAGATCCTCTTTCAAATAAATGTTAAAGCCGTCCAGAAGTCTCTGAACATGTCATTCACCCCGCGCAGGCCTCTGTGGGTGGAGTTCCCGGCAGAGCAGAGCGCCTTCTCCGTGGACCACCAGTTCATGATCGGTGATCAATAACATTTGAATGATCACTTTGCGCTGCAGTTATTTCACTTCTGTTATTCTCACTTTAACCGTCTTTGATTGTAATCCAGGAGGAGCTCTGCTGGCCTGTCCTGTAACTGAAGCTCAAGTTAAGGAAGTCAAAGTCTTACTTCCTGGATCTAACGAGGTAAATATATTAATTAATACTTATTATACATCAGCGTGGATGAGTTATTTACGATGTTTCTGATTCAGGTTTGGTACGACGTCCACTCTGCAGAGGAGTTTAAAGGAGGAAGGACTCTGGCTCTTCCTGTCACTCTGGACACAGTGAGCGTTTGTCTTTATACATATCATTTAAATAAAAATAATTAATAATAATACAAAATTAAAGCTACAGGCTACATATTTTACATTTACACACAAAGCATAAAATGTATATAAATCAAATACAATAGAGAAGAAAATACTTGTTGTTAATATGTAAAGGTTTGTGTCTGTCGTTAAAATAAAAATAAATATTTCACATAAAATATGCTTGTATGCTATAACGTGTTTGTTTCATCTTTTGATAGAAACACAGAAATAGAAAAACAGTATATTTACATATATATAATATCATTCCCATTTACTGACATACATACACTTAAACATACATTATGCTTGTATACATACAGCGCACAGTGTAAGAAATGACGGGCAAAATAACAAGGATGCAAAAAAATTCAAGATGCATCAAGTATTAAATACGATCATTATTGAAATGATTTTTTATGATGAGTTAATTATTAAATAATCCTCCCCACATACTTTATTTATATATTCAGATATATTCCCTGTGCTTCAGGTCCCTGTGTTCCAGCGTGGAGGCTCGGTGCTCTGCAGGGCCGCAGGACGTGTTTCCTGCACCGCTGACCTCCAGCTGCTGCCCCTCTCCATCACTGTGGCCCCTAACCCTCAGGTAAACATTAAAGGTCACCTATTGTGCAAAATCCACTTCTTCATGTCTCTTCTACATCAACATGTGTCCCCTCTTCTTCATGTCTCTTCTACATCAACATGTGTCCCCTCTTCTTCATGTATCTTCTACATCAACATGTGTCCCCTCTTCTCCATGTCTCTTCTTCATCAACATGTGTCCCCTCTTCTTCATGTCTCTTCTACATCAACATGTGTCCCCTCTTCTTCATGTCTCTTCTACATCAACATGTGTCCCCTCTTCTCCATGTCTCTTCTACATCAACATGTGTCCCCTCTTCTTCATGTCTCTTCTACATCAACATGTGTCCCCTCTTCTTCATGTCTCTTCTACATCAACATGTGTCCCCTCTTCTTCATGTCTCTTCTACATCAACATGTGTCCCCTCTTCTTCATGTCTCTTCTTCATCAACATGTGTCCCCTCTTCTTCATGTATCTTCTACATCAACATGTGTCCCCTCTTCTTCATGTCTCTTCTTCATCAACATGTGTCCCCTCTTCTCCATGTCTCTTCTTCATCAACATGTGTCCCCTCTTCTTCATGTCTCTTCTACATCAACATGTGTCCCCTCTTCTTCATGTCTCTTCTTCATCAACATGTGTCCCCTCTTCTTCATGTCTCTTCTACATCAACATGTGTCCCCTCTTCTTCATGTCTCTTCTACATCAACATATGTCCCCTCTTCTTCATGTCTCTTCTACATCAACATGTGTCCCCTCTTCTTTATGTCTCTTCTACATCAACATGTGTCCCCTCTTCTTCATGTTTCTTCTACATCAACATGTGTCCCCTCTTCTTCATGTCTCTTCTACATCAACATGTGTCCCCTCTTCTTCATGTCTCTTCTACATCAACATGTGTCCCCTCTTCTTCATGTCTCCTCTACATCAACATGTGTCCCCTCTTCTTCATGTCTCTTCTACATCAACATGTGTCCCCTCTTCTTCATGTCTCTTCTACATCAACATGTGTCCCCTCTTCTTCATGTCTCTTCTACATCAACATGTGTCCCCTCTTCTTCATGTCTCTTCTACATCAACATGTGTCCCCTCTTCTTCATGTCTCTTCTTCATCAACATGTGTCCCCTCTGTGGAAAGAGACTCTGAAAGCTTCAGGAACAAAGATTCTCTCATTAACTTGTGAGTAAATAAATATGAATTAACCTCGTTGCGTTTGCAGGGTCTCGCTGACGGAGAGCTCTATCTGGACGACGGGCACTCCTTCAGATTCAGAGACAGGAAGTCCTTCAGCCGGCGGCGCTTCAGCTTCCTGTCCGACCGTCTGATCTGCCGGTGAGAAACACTGAGGAGGAGCGGACATTAAAAAAACATTTCTATTTATTTTTGTATTTTTCATGTGCAAGTTACACTAAAGCTGCACTGAGCCTCAATTAGTGGATTCACACAAACTGTGGATATTTAAATCATTTGCATTATCATTGTTATCATAGATCTTCGAAAGGGGATACAGAAACAGAAACACTTTAGTTATCGTGGGAGGGAAAGCCGGTTTCTTAAATTGATAACAGTTGCTCCATTTAAGAATAGAAATGAAATGGAATTAAAAATGGAATAAAATAAATAAATGAATACAATTTAAAAATATTATTAAATCATTTGTATTAAATTAAATAACAATAAACAAAACTTGAAGGTCTCCTATCATGCAAAATGCACTTTTTTATGTCTTTTCTACATCAACATGTGTGTCGGTGTGTCGGGGAACTCACGCAGCGTCAGAAAATAAAACCCTCTCTCTTTTCCTCCGTACCCAAATCTCTAAAAACGGGGAACAACGGAGCTGATCCAGATTTGCGTCCGATATGACGTAATATCTGAAATGTGGACCCACGGCCCAATCAGAAACGTTGCTATCAGAAACAATGCCCGACTGTTTTGGACGTAATATGGTCGGTGTTTACATTAGCATCGCTAACTCTCAGAGCTAACCTGTACTGGAGAGCATGTGTGTGAAGAAGCAGGAAGTAAAAAGGAACTCACCTTGTGGTATAACCGGCAAGAGAGAAAGCCTTTGAGCTCCAAACTGTTTCAGAGAGAATCCTTGATAATCCATGATATGGCGTTTCATCACGGCAGCATTTAGTTTAGACAGTAGCTGCCGGGTCCCGCATGAGCTCAGACCCAGAGGTCGCGTTAACCGAATATTTTCCGTCTATGACGGATTTTTTTTAACAATGACGGACAAATCTGAAAGCACTCCGTCATTTGACAGATTAGAACAAACTCGGAACAGCGCCAAAGTTTCCCCGCAGCGAGGCTCCGGTGTTATGCATGCCCACCAAAAAGGAAATTATACCGTTTCCAAACCTAACTGTGCCGTACAAATCATTGAAATGTCTGTGAGTTTTGGCTTTACGCTGTGCACGCTCCTGCGAGGTGCAGCAGCCATGCATAACACGGCGCATGTGAACTGTCCCCCCCCCCCCCCCCCCCGTTGACAGTTCACGAGCATGCTTGCCCCCCCCCCCCCCCCGTCAGGGTTGTGGTAAAGGCCGACGAGTAATTCTGGATTTTGACAGAAGTTTTACGATCCTGTCCGTCAAAATGACGGGCAGCGAAAAAGTCTAGCGCAACCTCCGCTCAGACCCCTCCTTTTTTTTGTTTTAAAGCTTTATCCCCAAATCAGCACTTTAGAAACAGGAAGTGAAACAGAGGGATATGAGGCATGGATAGAATGGGTGATCGGTTTGGTATTTTGAGCAAAACACTTCATAAACATGTTTTTTATATATTTCCCCGCTCAGAGACCCAGGTCGTTGCACGCATCTCTGCTTGTCTAGCTGACATCTCTCAGTGGATGTCTGCTCACCACCTCAAGCTCAACCTTGACAAGACTGAGCTGCTCTTCCTCCCGGGAAAAGATTGTCCCACTCTTGACCTAACAATCAACATCGGCACCTCAGTTGTTTCCCCGACTCAGACTGCAAGGAATCTGGGTGTGACCCTAGATAACAACCTGTCCTTCACTGCAAACATCGCTGCTACAACCCGTTGCTGCAGATACACGCTTTACAACATCAGGAAGATACGTCCCCAGCTGACTCAGAAAGCGACTCAGGTTCTGGTCCAGGCTCTCGTCATCTCACGCCTAGACTACTGCAACTCCCTCCTGGCTGGTCTACCTGCATGTGCCATCCGACCTCTGCAGCTCATCCAGAATGCAGCGGCTCGCCTGGTCTTCAACCTTCCTAAATTCTCCCACACCACTCCGCTCCTCCGCTCCCTTCACTGGCTTCCGGTAACTGCTAGAATCCACTTCAAGACACTGGTACTTGCTTACCATGCTGCGAGTGGATCTGGCCCTTCCTACATCCAGGACATGGTTAAACCGTACACCCCAGCGCGTGCACTACGCTCTGCATCAGCCAAACGACTCGTTGCGCCCTCGCTGCGAGGGGGACCCAAGTTCCCATCGGCGAAAACACGTGGGTTTGCTATCCTGGCTCCAAGATGGTGGAATGAGCTCCCCATTGACATCAGGACAGCAGATAGCTTGCACATCTTCCGGCGCAAACTGAAAACTCATCTCTTTCGACTCCACTTCGAGCGTTAGAACGATTAACGAAGCACTTTTATACTAATAAAGGACTGGATTACCTAAAGCCAGTTGAGTAGCACTTGAAATGTTTGGCTCTATGAAACCTGATATACTTATATGATTCTGTTTTCTTCAAGGTTGTGTCTTCCTGGTCGAATGTACTTATTGTAAGTCGCTTTGGATAAAAGCGTCAGCTAAATGCAATGCAATGTAATGTAATTTGTATACATCTGAGACCTATGCTATTGCCTAAACATAGCATGATAGGTGACCTTTAAATTAAATAACAATAAGCAAAAGTTAAGGTAAACATGTGCACATGTAGCACAATACATATTATTTGTGTCAAACCTGACATGAACTATTCCAATTTCAAATTAAATTGTCACTCACTAAAGTACGATCTTTGGTAGATATAATAATCAGAATTAATATTAAAACCACATTTAAATCCCAGGGTTGATTATGTATCGCCCCATAGGCAACGTTTGGTTTTTGCAGTCTCTGGATACATGACAAAGAAAGTATTACTCCCTACTTGTTCATATTAAAGACAAGTGTCAAAAGAAAAGCGTGATGTTTTGTGTTAATAACTTCTGATAGTATTTATTGTGTTTTCTTGCAGTGCTGCAGGTGAGGGGGAAACATTTGAGTGTGACACCGTCGTTCAGACGCTCACCGTCCTGGGACTGAAGAGAAAACCGTCCTCTGTGATCGTACATGTGAACGGTGAGGAGATCTAACATACATTATTTTTGTATTTTTAACATCATTTAAATAATTGAGAAGTAATAAAACAATGTCATTTTCAGAGGTGGGAGAAGTACTCAGATCTGGTACTTGAGTAAAAGTAGAAGTACTCAGATCTTGTACTTGAGTAAAAGTAGAAGTACTCAGATCTTGTACTTGAGTAAAAGTAGAAGTACTCAGATCTTGTTCTTGAGTAAAAGTAGAAGTACTCAGATCTGGTACTTGAGTAAAAGTAGAAGTACTCAGATCTGGTACTTGAGTAAAAGTAGAAGTACTCAGATCTGGTACTTGAGTAAAAGTAGAAGTACTCAGATCTTGTACTTGAGTAAAAGTAGAAGTACTCAGATCTTGTACTTGAGTAAAAGTAGAAGTACTCAGATCTTGTTCTTGAGTAAAAGTAGAAGTACTCAGATCTTTTACTTGAGTAAAAGTAGAAGTACTCAGATCTTGTACTTGAGTAAAAGTAGAAGTACTCAGATCTTGTCCTTGAGTAAAAATAGAAGTACTCAGATCTTGTCCTTGAGTAAAAGTAGAAGTACTCAGATCTTGTACTTGAGTAAAAGTAGAAGTACTCAGATCTTGTTCTTGAGTAGAAGTACTCAGATCTTGTTCTTGAGTAAAAGTAGAAGTACTCAGATCTTGTTCTTAAGTAAAAGTAGAAGTACTCAGATCTTGTACTTGAGTAAAAGTAGAAGTACTCAGATCTTGTTCTTGAGTAAAAGTAGAAGTACTAAGATCTTGTTATTGAGTAAAAGTAGAAGTACTAAGATCTTGTTATTGAGTAAAAGTAGAAGTACCAGTGTGTAGGAATACTCTGTTACAGTAAAAGTCCTGCATTCAAAATGTTCCTCAAGTAAAAGTAGAAAAGTATTCTCATCAAAATATAGTGAAAGTAGCGACAGTAAAAGTAGAAAAGTATCAGCATCAAAATATAGTGAAAGTAGCGACAGTAAAAGTAGTCGTTGTGCAGATTGGTCCATTTCAGAATAATATATATGATATGTTTTATAATGATTGATCATTAAAGTGTTATCAAAGCTGGTGAAGGTGCAGCTAGTTTGAATGACTTTGTATACTGCAGGGTAGCTGGTGGATTTACTCCAGGTGGAACTAAAGTCTGATTTAACACTTGATTAGATTTCACATCATTCATCCACATCTGTGAAGTAACTAAAGGTATTAAATACATGTAGTGGAGGAAAAGTACAAAGAAGCAAACAATGGAAATACTCAAGTAAAGTACAAGTACCTCAAAATTGTACTTAAGTACCGTACTTGAGTTAATGTACTTACTGTAGTTACTTTACACCACTGGATAAGTAATATATTAGGGGTTGAGGCATTATAAGAATGTAGGTTTCTTTCCGCATAGCATTTAATTATTGCACAGTACAATTGCAGAAGCAAGTGTCCGTATCGCAGGTTATATTTTATTTATTTTCGTCAGTATACATATCTTGTAGAAGCCAATGTAAACTATAACGTTCATTTTGTTGTTATTTACCCCCAGGTGCTGAAGATGTCTCGGCTGCGTTTGAGTTCCTGGAGAGCTGCTCCACGCTGACGGTGAAAGACCTGGAGCTCAGAGTGCTGACGGACTGGGAAATACAGATGTGTTAAAAAACTGTCAAAATATATCAGCTTCTGATTCCAGGTAAACAATGTCCGAGTCATTTTACAAAACGTGATAATATAGACTTAGGTGTTTAATTCAGTACGATGGTTGCCTTATTGCTTTTATGGTCTTCTTTTTAGGTCTTTATTTGTTTATTGTATTGTTTTATGTTTGAATTTGGGAATTAACTCTCACATAAATTATTAAAATTCAAGTTATAAAGACTGTTTGTCTTATTTTGAACAATTAAACCCAAAGATCTACCTATTATTATTTATTATTTTGGTTGTTAAAAATAATTATTACAATAAGGTTGTCATTATTTATACGGAAATGTTTTTGAGATCTAAACAAAAGTGATTTTTGAGGAAATATATTAAAATAAATTCGGCTTTTTTCTCAAACTTCATAAACAAATATGACTTTTTACAAAAAATTCTAAACATTTCTGACTTGTTTCTCAAAATCAATTCTGCTTTTTTCTCAAAAACTCAAAAACAAATCACGTTTCTGACTTTTTACAAAAATAATTTCTGATTTTTTCCAAAAAATCTAAAATAATTTCTGACTTTTTTCAAAAAACTCTAAATAAATTCTGACTTTAAAAAAAAAAATCTAAATACATTCCGACTTGTTTCTTGTCTGTTTTCAGTTTTCTTTTCAGAATTTTGACTTTCTCTCTTTTTTATAAAAATTCTGAGATGTCTAAGATAAAAAAAAGAATCATTTTCAGTCAGATCTAAATTACAGATCTTCTTCAATTCTGATAAACAAACTTTTTAGAAGGTCTCTCATTATGATGACTTAGGGCTTCTTTTATATTTCCATCTCATCAGTAGAAATGGATGTAATGATGCTCCATAGTTAGTCCGTAGTTATGCTGAGACGGCACGTTTCTACTCATTTTGGGAAAGTTTCTCACTGTTTTAAAAAGTCATTACTTTGACAAATGTCCTAAGAGAGATTTTCGAAATGGTGAAATTTATTTTACGGGAAGCAGTCAACATGCCTGACCAAACGTTATGCTTCTTTAAGACTGGATAATCCAAGCCCTTTGACAACACAGGATATATTTTGTACCTGTGATAAAATTGGAGGAACGAACCAGCTGCAGTAATGCTGAGGCTGCTGGATGCTGAGCTCCATTGAAATCGGTATAATGGCTGAATACTTCTGCTGAGGCAGGCCATCCACAGGGTCACTCTTTGCCCTCCGGACCCTTTGTGTCCCCCAACAATGATGCACCAGCCCCAGGGCCACGGCCACACAGCATTGTCCTCCGCAGCCAATGGGAGAGCAACAAATACTCTTAATTATGTGATGTGTATGGCTTCTGTGCATACGTGTGTAAATGCACAGGTGAATTCAGGTGGAGTCTTTCACTGAGATCTACTCTGTGACGAAGGGGAGGGGGACGTCACACAAAGAAGGAGCCAATCACATATTAGCTGTTTGGATTTATGCCAGGGCTTTTGGGGATTTGAAGACTTCAGTACAAGTGGCAAAAGCCAGGTTTAAAAAAAAAAAAAAAGTCGACGAGATGCCGTACACACCGTCGGGCTTTTTCTGCGACCGGCTGATCCGGGAGCGAGAGCGCAGAGACGGGGAAGGGTCTCTGAACAAACCCCTGCGCTTCAATGGACAGGACTTCAGCGTCCTGCGCCAGGAGTGTCTGCAGAAGAAGAATCTGTTCGAGGATGAGTCTTTCCCCGCCACCGTGGAGTCTCTGGGCTTCAAGGAGCTGGGGCACAAGTCCAACAAGGTCAAGAACATCGTCTGGAAGAGGCCCAAGGTAGGAGGAATGAGCGAGGGGGATCAAATATCTCACCTGTATCACACCTGGAGGGAGGCTGTGGCTCAGGGTGATGGGTTGTCTTTTAATGGGTTGGTGGTTTGATTCCCGGTCCATACAACTGCTTTTCTAAGTCACTGTGGTTAAAATGTCACTTAAATGTAAAAAAAACATTGTGGAGAACTAAAATGCTGCGGTGGGATTTTCAGAATGAGAAAACTTGATTTATCCCGTATCATTTTTTATAAAGTTGTATTCAAATTGTATTTTACTATATATATATATTTTTTTTAATGGAGCAGCTGTAACAAAAACCAATCCCCCCGTGGGGTCAAAAAAGTTTTTCTTATACTGAAAATATAGGAGATGGAAAATAACAAATGTATTTTTATTAAATATCAAACCTTACAATTTTCATTTCTCTATGTTTCTAAATAATGTTTGTCTTTTTATTTTGTATTCCTTTTCCATTAAATTGTTTTATTTAAAAATTGAGCAATTGTGACAAAATGCAATTCCTGATTCTGACTCTAAAAGGAAAATGGGAAAACTGAGAAAATGCTCAAAAATATTCAAACCAAAAAAAGTCCAAAATAAATCATTTAAAAAATGATATTTGTTGTAAACATATGAGGTTAAAGCACAAATATAAGATATATATTAAAATATAAAATGTGATGTAGTGGTATTTATATGATGTGTTTTACCTGGAGATGCTCAGGTTAATTGAAATGTATTAACTCTATTGCCACACAACCTTTTTTACCTTTATTGTAATGGTTGTTTCATCCATTTAGAGACGACTATAATTTAGCATTTGACAAAAATCCCATGACTCACAACATCTAGAAAAAAGCTGATATAACTAATAATAGATATAACTAAGTACTTGAAATAAATCAACAGATGTCGAAAATCGCAATTTATTTGTTGTAAAAATGTTGCTCTTCTTTCTGTGCACAGGAGATCTCTGAGAACCCTCAGTTCATCGTTGGAGGAGCCAGCAGGACAGACATCTGCCAGGGAGATCTGGGTACACACACACACACACACACACACACACACACACACACACACACACACACACACACACACACACACATATATACCATGTATACATCACTTCAGGGGACATTACATTGACTTACATGCATTTCCTAGAGACTTATCCTAACCTTAACCATAACCAACACATGCCTAACCCTAACCCTTACCCTAATCCTAATCCTAACCAAGTCTTCACCCTAAAATTAATGATTCCCCTCATGGGGACCTCCATTTTGTCCCCATAAGAGAGGCGAGTCCCCACACGTGACTGTTTAAACAGATTTAGGTCCCCACAAGTATAGTAATGCTAGGCCACACACACACACACACACACACACACACACACACACACACACACACACACACCTCTGCCTGCAGCGGCCTCCACATATTGTGCTCACTCTTTTGGAAGGGAATTCATCTAGCAGCACTTCTCATTGTTTTGCAGTTCAGAATAAAGGGACAAAGCACAGTGTGAAGAAATTACATTGTTTTACATTGTTTACACACACACCACACACACATTGTTTACACACACACCTGGACAATCAGAAAAAACACACACCTCAGCAGTCTTTTTCCTCTAAAAACACAAAAAAACAGCTGTTTCTGGTAGAAGGAAAAAAAGACAAATGATTTCAAACAGAATACTTTTTGGGAGGTCTTTCTCGTTTAAACTTGTTGGGAGTTCAAACGATCCGCATTGTTAAAAATGGTTTGATATTTGACTGTCACCAAAATGGCTGAGCCGTAAAAAGTCCAAAAAATCACTGATTAGGCCTTAATTGGTATTTAAATGATTCCCTCTACAGTCTTGGGAAGTATGATTTTATGAATCACTCTTTTATGACAATGTAATGTAATGCTTCTCACATTAAAGTCATGCAGGTTAGGATAGAGGAATCAACAAAACTCATATCTACTTTCTCATTGCCTGATTGTCTGTAAACTAGTGAGAGATATTTAAGGTTACAGACATTCGGGCAACATTTTTCCTTTTTTCCCAAAATGTGAACGTTTTAATTTGATGTAGTATTAAAGGTAGGGTAGGTAAGAACGGAGAAACCAGCTCGAGTGCGCTAGAGTTTGAAAGTACGCAGCCGGAAAAAAATCTGCCCCTTCCTTCAGACTTCCTCACAGAGCCCCTCCTCCAACACACACGAACGCGCACATGACCAATGAGGGCACGAGATAAGTTTGTGCACAGATGGAAGGCTGACAGGCAGGTAGGCCATCCAGTTACTTTAGCCGGCTCAGATGATTGGTCGTGCTTTCTACAGCGCCACGGCTTCCACAGATGAGATATTTGTATTTATTGTCAAAGCATTTAAGATATTCATTGCTATCGGGATGTTAAGAGCATTCCATGGAATATAACAACACGTGTTTCTGAAGTGAATTACCTATCCTACCTTTAAGTAAACTTTAATATAAGCATGTAGGCTCTACGATGTGGACATGGATGCAATGTCTGATACGTTTTATTTATGTAATGTTGTGTTGAATGTCTTTGTATCTGGTACAGGCCGGCTTTAGTGTTTCCTGTGTGAGACAAATTTAAGTATATAAAAAAAGAACCATCACATTCAAGGGAGTTAAAATGGAAATTATTTCCTGTGTTCAGGTGCATTAACATGATGTTATTTCATGTGTTCAGAGGCCTGTACTACGAAGCAGGATGTTCTCTTAGCAGCTAACTTCAGGGAAAACTCTGGCTTTCCGGTCCTACGACGCTGGTTCTCTTTTTAGCAGGCTAGATCTCCATGGTAACTGATGCTGAGCGCCTAACCTGCTCCGGAGCAGGTTAGGTTGCAGGCTAAGAGATCAACTCAGTGAAAGCACTGCCTGCTGACCAATCAGAGCTCAGTGTGCGGAGTTTAAAGCGATCAAGTCATATTACAGGAGAAAGGAAATACAGAAAAACTGCCGTTGCAGGAAAGACGGCCGTGTTTAAGTCATGGATGTTTAAAGTATAACTTCTTCATATTTGTCTAACATTATAGTTGACTTTTCATTAAGGAAGTATGACGCTGCGCTGTCAGTGCGCTTCTCCATGTTTGTGATTGGTCGAATGCTCCAAATACCACCCCTTTCATGTGAACGCGCACCTAACTAGATAGGGACACTGCTGGGCTTGAGCGATCCACTTGAATAACCCGCGTCGTAGTACGTTTAGCGAGAGCGCGTATGTTTTGGATTAGGCCAACCGGCTAACTCAAACATATCCAGGTTAGGTTGAACCAGCTTCATAGTACAGGCTTCTGGTGCATTAACATGATGTTACTTCCTGTTCTCAGGTGCATTAACATGATGTTACTTCCTGTGTTCAGGTGCATTAACATGATGTTACTTCCTGTGTTCAGGTGCATTAACATGATGTCACTTCCTGTGTTCAGGTGCATTAACATGATGTTACTTCCTGTGTTCAGGTGCATTAACATGATGTTACTTCCTGTGTTCAGGTGCATTAACATGATGTTACTTCCTGTGTTCAGGTGCATTAACATGATGTTACTTCCTGTGTTCAGGTGCATTAACATGATGTTACTTTCCTGTGTTTCAGGTGCATGAACATGATGTCACTTCCTGTGTTCAGGTGCATTAACATGATGTTACTTCCTGTGTTCAGGTGGCATTAACATGATGTCACTTCCTGTGTTCAGGGTGCATTAACATGATGTTACTTCCTGTGTTCAGGTGCATTAACATGATGTCACTTCCTGTGTTCAGGTGCATGAACATGATGTTACTTCCTGTGTTCAGGTGCATTAACATGATGTAACTTCCTGTGTTCAGGTGCATTAACAAGATGTCACTTCCTGTGTTCAGGTGCATTAACATGATGTAACTTCCTGTGTTCAGGCGCATTAACATGATGTAACTTCCTGTGTTCAGGTGCATGAACATGATGTTACTTCCTGTGTTCAGGTGCATTAACATGATGTTACTTCCTGTTCTCAGGTGCATTAACATGATGTCACTTCCTGTGTTCAGGTGCATTAACATGATGTTGCTTCCTGTGTTCAGGTGCATTAACATGATGTTACTTCCTGTGTTCAGGTGCATTAACATGATGTTACTTCCTGTGTTCAGGTGCATTAACATGATGTCACTTCCTGTGTTCAGGTGCATTAACATGATGTTACTACCTATGTTCAGGTGCATTAACATGATGTTACTTCCTGTGTTCAGGTGCATTAACATGATGTTGTTTCAGGTGACTGCTGGCTGCTGGCGGCCATCGCCTGCCTGACCCTGTACGAGAAGCTTCTCTACCGAGTGGTTCCTCACGAGCAGAGCTTCTCTGACGGATATGGAGGCATCTTCCACTTCCAGGTCAGAATACAACATCTAATTATCAGATATCCAGTCCTGCATCTAGCTTTGTATCCTCCTTAATATTAAGTTTACTGAAACAACTGAAGGAAACAACCATTCATTGAATTTCTCCTGAAACAGTGGCTGCCCTTTTAATTGGTTTGGTTTTAGTCAGTTGCTGTTCACTGACTCTAAACACACCCAGAATAACATGTTTTCATTTTGCAAACAAGAGCAAATATTGCACGAAATATTATACAAAACATGAATGTAATTGCAGAATGTAAAGTGGAAGTTTAGTGCAGGAATATGTAAAAATGAGGGACATGAAACCCAACAAAGAACAAACTAACTTCCCATTAAAGTGCAATTTACTTATTTATCTAAATAGTTATCACCGTAATAACTGTATTTAATGTCATCTTACTTTACAATATTTAATTTTACATTCTGTTCTTGTACATATCATATTCTATTTACGTGTATATAGACTTATTGCACTATTTTTTATTTGTATTTTTGTATTTATATATGTTGCATTGTTGGAGGAGCTCAGGTAAGAAGTATTTCATTGCCATTTCTACACTGTAGCTTATCTGCATATGACATTAAAGGTCACCTATCATGCTATGTGTAGGCAATAGCATAGGTCTCAGATATATAAACAATTATAAAAAACATGTCTATGAAGTGTTTTGCTCAAAATACCAAACAGATCACCCATTCTAGCCATGCCTCATATCCCTCTATTTCACTTCCTGTTTCAAAAGTGCTGATTTGGGGTATAAAGCTTTAAAAAATATATATGTATACAAATAAAAGAGGAGGGGTCTGAGCTCATGCGGGACCCGGCAGCTACTGTCTAAACTAAATGCTGCCGTGATGAAACACCATATCATGGATCATCAAGGATTCTCTCTGAAACAGTTTGGAGCTCAAAGGCTTTCTCTCTTGCCGGTTATACCACAAGGTGAGTTCCTTTTTACTTCCTGCTTCTTCACACACATGCTCTCCAGTACAGGTTAGCTCTGAGTGTTAGCGATGCTAATGTAAACACCGACCATATTACGTCCAAAACAGTCGGGCATTGTTTCTGATAGCAACGTTTCTGATTGGGCCGTGGGTCCACATTTCAGATATTACGTCATATCGGACGCAAATCTGGATCAGCTCCGTTGTTCCCCGTTTTTAGAGATTTGGGTACGGAGGAAAAGAGAGAGGGTTTTATTTTCTGACGCTGCGTGAGTTCCCCGACACACCGGGGACACATGTTGATGTAGAAAATACATCAACAAGTGCATTTTGCGTGATAGGAGACCTTTAAAACCTTTGAATCTTTAATCATTAAATATAACCAGTGGTTTCTCAACTGGTGGGTCGCGGACCCGTTTCGAGTGGGTCGCGGATGTGTGAGTGAAGAAAAAAAAAATTAAAGGAAAAAAATAAATAAATTGGAATTCTTTTTTTTTTTTTTGGGGGGGAAAAAGTCAAACTTTTATTTTGAAGGCCCGATCAGAATCAAGAGTGTTGCCGGAAGTCCCCACGGAGAATAACTTTGCAGTAGAACTATTCTTTATACATCCATGGGTACAACTTCAGATACAAATGAACACATAATGAAATATGACCCCCGGTTTGATGACTGACAGGTCACAGAACAATGGGAGCTATCTACCCTTACCCACAATTTAAAGTAAGTCACACAGACTCTCTCCTCTTTGCTCTTCTCGCAGCAAGCTGTCAGAACTAAGTGAAAAACAAACAATGGCATAACATATTATTAATATGTCGGGTAGTAATAGATTTATTTATTTTCTTCTCAGTGTACCAGAATGCATAATTTATGTTAGTATTTCTAAAAATCCCCTGGGGGAGAATCCCCCCAGACCCCCTGCTGGGGTTGGGTTTTCAGCATGTGAGCCTTTTGATGTTATATAGTTCAGCTTTGATTCCATCATCTCATTAAACCTTATTTAAAAGCATACTTTAGTTCTGTGAAGGGATATAAGGGATATATGCACTGCAGGCTACTTCACTTTTATTAATATTGTATGCTGAAAAGCGTATATATATATTACAGCACGATTTTTTGTTGAATAGATTTGAGTGCTTCAAAATGTTGGGGTCGCGATGTATTGACCAAGTAAAAAGTGGGTCCCGAGGCCTGACCAGTTGAGAGCCACTGATGATCTAAACGTTATAGAAGTTGAAGGAATGTTAGTATACATATTCTTTCCCTTTGTTCCTTGCAGTTCTGGCGTTATGGGGACTGGGTGGACGTGGTTATCGACGACCGCATCCCGACTTTCAACAACCAGCTGGTCTTCACTAAATCAGCTGAGAGGAACGAGTTCTGGAGTGCGCTGCTGGAGAAGGCCTACGCCAAGTCAGTGTTAATTTAATCTGTATGATATCTGTATGATATCTGTATGATACAAGTACTGGGTGATTTCTACTTCTGTTTACAGTCACTACACATATGAAGAAGCAATGTTTTGTAGCTGATTTGTGATTCAGAAAGGTTGTAGTTGCATACAGTAAAGTCATATTTTTTGTAATTTCTCAAGACATTATTTTATTGTAATCCTATATTCTTATTTGAATGGGTTTATTTTTGTATTTTTTTTTATTATAACTGCATTTTTATTTAAAAAAATTTTTTTTTTCGTATTTATTTCATTTCTAAAACGGAGCAACTGTAACAAAATGACCCTCAGGGATTTATGAAATAATATTGTGAGGGAAACTTCTGAAGCAATAGGAGTCAGGACTCAGAGACACGAGGAGAGCAGGAGCTTTGATGGCAAACACTGACGGTTTATTTGGAGCTTCGGCCGGAGAATTCACAAGACATGTCATATTTTTGTACTTATCCTTTAGTTATTCCAAGTATTTCATGCTAAACAAACCCCCCTTTTGAAATAATACTTTATTTAGAATTTTTCTTTTAGTTACAATAAAGCAAAGACATACACAACATACTGTAAGTAGGTACGCGAAACCTTTACATGGCGTACAAGAGGGAAAAAGTAAGTGGAGTCAGGACTCAGAGAGACACGAGGAGAGCTGGAGCTTTGAGGACAAACACTGACGGTTTATTTGGAGCTTCGGCCGGAGAATTCACAAGACATGTCACGGGTCACGAGTTGACCACACGGTTGAGATGCCACAATCAATCCTGAAGAGCCCTCCTGTAGCTCCAGGTTTTAACCTTTATATATACAGTCTATGGTTTTAACTAGTTCAGAGTGTAATAATCAACATTCTTCAATAGATAGACTTAACAGCTGAGGACACTGAATCACATTTGTTGTCGCTTATGGCTCGGGGTCATCTACACCCCGAAAAGGATGTGTTCCAGGTGTCCCACAACAATAACTATCTCTGACAGAGAGTTGCCCGGTCACAAACTGGCAACAACAACAACTTGCTAGGGCTGCCCCTCCTTAAGGGAGATAACGGCTGCTCAAGGCTGGTCAGCTGCGTCAGAGGGCGAAAGGTAAACATGTAGGGCAAATTATTCCCTGACAAATATGAGGTAGAAAGTAACTTTATTTAACCAATAGTGTGTCTAACTAAAATTAAATATATAAGCCAAAAAAGAGTACTATTAAATAAATGTACTATTAATTAATTCTCAGATTCAGAATACTTTATTAATCCTGGGAGAAATTGGGGTTGTTAAAACATAATAAAAAAATAAATATAAAAATAAACGTACAAAGTTAAAGTAAGAATGTGCAATTAATAGGATAAAATAAATCTAATGAAATAAAGATAATTATGTTAAAATAGGATGTTTTATTTATGTTAAAATACCAAGGATATTAAGGCTGAGTTGCACAGTGCATTTACAGGCTGTTCTCCTGTTCTCCTGCTCTCCTCAGGCTGCACGGCTCCTACGAGGCTCTGAAGGGAGGAAACACCACGGAGGCCATGGAGGATTTCACCGGGGGGGTCACTGAGTTCTACGAGATGAAGGAGGCGCCCAAGGAGCTCTACAAGATCATGAAGAAAGCTCTGGAGAGGGGCTCGCTCATGGGCTGTTCCATCGACGTGAGTACTGACAACACTGTATATAAATACATTTAATTAATACTGTATATATGATCAGGACATGGTGGTCAATAGCCGCTTTCACACCAAGTACTTTGCCGTACTTAGTGCCCAGCGCTTGGTGCCCAGCGCTTGGTGCCCCCATGGAACTAAGTACAGATCGCGTTCACACCGGAATAAGTCCCTGAGGGAAGATTACACAAATGAAGCCGCTGACGTCACTTCTTCTTCTTCTGCTTTGGGTTTATTGGCAGGCCGCAAACCACTTCACAGCGTATACTGCCACCCGAATCCCCCGAAGTCCCCGGAGTTGGGGAAGGCTTCAGTAGAAGCTGCTGGGACTCCCAGCAACTTCTACTGAAGCCTTCAGAGTAAATCGCCAGAACGCCGACACCTCTTCATCTCCACCGCTCCCATGTTTTCTTTTGTGTTGCCATAAGTTAGTCTCTCTGCGTTGGTGCGCTGGGCGAATGCTAATAATGCTAATGCCACAACACTTTTCAGAGTTTTACGGGGCGTGGTTTGCAATTCGCCCAGCCAATCAGAAATATGGATAGTACCACCTCTCTAGCAGGGACTACAAATGGGGGTAGAAGTTTTCTGAACTAAGTTCTCTTTTTGGTGTGAACGCAAATTTCGTGGCACTATCGGAACTAAACGGGAAAAGTACTCCGGTGTGAAAGCGCCTAATGATGAATGGCTAGTAACCTTTTATATATTATCTGCACTCTTTGTTCTTACCCTGGACACAGACATATATTTATCTATATCTATATATGTACCTGTTTATACTTTTTTTATAGAAAGACTGGATAATGTTCATTTAATAACTTTTGATATGTCCAGGCATCTAGGGCCAACTACTTAATTTAATTAGTTATATTATTTATTCTTACCAACTTTGTGTGGTTTCTACTCTTTCCTGTCTGCCACTATATGATTTTTAGCAACTGTATCTCTATGGGTTGAAGATAGTTTAACAAATTAATATTAAAAAACCTTTAGAACATCTCAAGAAATTCAGATGTATTGCAATAAAGTGGAATAAGTGTGTGTATATGCATCAAGACATAAAAACAAATCGGGGCAAATCAAAGGTTTTTTTAGGTTTTAAGAATAAATGTAAAATATTCTGCAAACCTTTGGCTAAAATGTTCATGTGTTTATCATTTTTACTTATTAATTCAGAGTTTTCCTTTAAATAAAGTGTCGTTTTTAATATTTCTGCAATATAAAGGTGTATTTTGTGCCTGCAGTCGCTGGTTCCTGCGCGCTTTGAGACTCGTACGGTGACGGGACTCGTGAAGGGCCACGCCTACTCTGTGACCGCCGTGGAGGAGGTGAACAAGAAATGTCTTTTATAATTGAATTATCTGGAATAGTGTTTACCCCTGTGTCCTGCAGAGCTGCACACACACAGTCCCAATGCCAGGTTGTTTACATGTGATAATGTCGTCCCTTAGTGCAAGCCGTCTCAGCTAAAGGAGTCTAAGGTGCGTCTGGTGCGTCTCAGGAACCCCTGGGGACAGGTGGAGTGGAACGGACCCTGGAGCGACAAGTAACCGCCTCTCACTACATTCAATGATATATATTCATTTTCAGCCTTTTGAGTTAGGAGCTGGACTTTGATGAAGTGTCATGTCTTAAATCTTGTGCCTCACTTTAATTAAAAACTACTCTGAAGTCCTTATAAGAATTGTTCCACCTAAAACCTAAATAGAAATATCATATATCAATACATTTATCCACTTTAGCTCTTATTATTACTACCGTATGAATTTTGAGAGTTTTAACCCTTTAAATTCCAGTTTGTTTACATCCTTACTTTATGCATGTTCCCCGGCCTCTCCCAGCTCTAAGGAGTGGACGACGCTCTCTAAGACGGAGAAGGAGAAGCTGCAGCATCAGAGCGCAGAGGACGGAGAGTTCTGGTGAGAACAGTTCTAAAACCGTTGAAAAACAAAGTGCAGTCCACCTGAATTTGAAAGTGTAAGAGTTGTGGGTTTAAAGT
>NW_022989966.1:0-47422 GCF_902827175.1 Gymnodraco acuticeps | reverse complement strand
AGGAAAAGTTTCAAGTAGACAAGGATTAACATGCTTTCCAGTTTTGTCACTTTTTGATTATTTCACTTTAAACACTAAAGTCTCACAATCATACAAACCAATTAACCAATTAATGCAGCATTAGACCTAAAGACAGCTAAGATAATGACTTAATTCTACAAGCATAACGTGTGCTTTTAAAGGGATACTGATTAGTTTTGAAGATGTATGAAACATGGAGTAGTACCTCAAACATCCACACAAACTATCCCATTTAAAATAAGACTTCAAATATAGTTAGAAGACAGAAAAGCTTCCTGATTTAGAACCAGAAATCCCGAACAAGGCTACCGAGGGTTTGTGAAAGTATTGTGGTTCAATCTGTCCTTCACACTTTCCTTAATTTATTTATCTAACGCCACGTTTGAATGAGTCCTGCAGGCAGTGTTTGTGCTGCAGATGAGAGCTAATAAAGTTAGGACTGTTTGAACATCAGACACTGTGAACCATCAGACAGATTGATGCTCCAGCTTTTGATCTTGAGCATCAACTCTCTGTAAGGATTTCAAAATCAAGCTGCTGGTAAAGTCTCATGAATGTCGGGAAGCGCCTGGTTTGCAGTGAAATCATGTGGTGTTTATCATTATTCCGGTAAATAGGAATATCAGCTTCATGGGAAGAGGTCACTAATGAGCACTTCCTGTTGGGGTTATGATGATAACATCTCCGTGGTGTGGGCGGTTCGAGGAAGACTTCAGCGGCTAAACGACCGTTTGTTTATCAATTACTCACGCCGTGAAACAGTGGAGCAAAGGCAGAAAGGTCAGGATGAATGGAAGTAACGTGGGGTGGATTTTACACAGAAACTCTCACACATGCAGTGCAGTGTGTTAGAGAGTAATCCAGGTCTTATTTATCCAGTTTTATTCTGAATCACACTTTTCTCTTAAACCTTACTGTTTGAAACACGTCCATATAAACAGTCTCAAAGTGTCTTAAATAGTAAGTCTGGAGTCGTGTGTAAACAGATGTTTCATATAGTGTTGCTATTGTTAAACGCAGCCCCCATTTACATCACTTTACTACGGAGCCCCCATTTACATCACTTTACTACGGAGCCCCCATTTACATCACTTTACTACGGAGCCCCCATTTACATCACTTTACCACGGAGCCCCCATTTACATCACTTTACTACGGAGCCCCCATTTACATCACTACGGAGCCCCATTTACATCACTTTACTACGGAGCCCCCATTTACATCACTTTACTACGGAGCCCCCATTTACATCACTTTACCATGGAGCCCCCATTTACATCACTTTACTACGGAGCCCCCATTTACATCACTTTACTACGGAGCCCCATTTACAATCACTTTACTACGGAGCCCCCATTTACATCACTTTACTACGGAGCCCCCATTTACATCACTTTACTACGGAGCCCCCATTTACATCACTTTACTACGGAGCCCCCATTTACATCACTTTACTACGGAGCCCCCATTTACATCACTTTACTACGGAGCCCCCATTTACATCACTTTACTACGGAGCCCCCATTTACAATCACTTTACTACGGAGCCCCCATTTACATCACTTTACTACGGAGCCCCCATTTACATCACTTTACTACGGAGCCCCCATTTACATCACTTTACTACGGAGCCCCCATTTACATCACTTTACTACGGAGCCCCCATTTACATCACTTTACTACGGAGCCCCCATTTACATCACTTTACTACGGAGCCCCCATTTACATCACTTTACCACGGAGCCCCCATTTACATCACTTTACTACGGAGCCCCCATTTACATCACTTTACTACGGAGCCCTCATTTACATCACTTTACCACGGAGCCCCCATTTACATCACTTTACTACGGAGCCCCCATTTACATCACTTTACTACGGAGCCCCCATTTACATCACTTTACTACGGAGCCCCCATTTACATCACTTTACTAAGGAGCCTCCATTTACATCACTTTACTACGGAGCCCCCATTTACATCACTTTACTACGGAGCCCCCATTTACATCACTTACTACGGAGCCCCCATTTACATCACTGTACTACGGAGCCCCCATTTACATCACTTTACTACAGAGCCCCCATTTACATCACTTTACTACGGAGCCCCCATTTACATCACTTTACTACGGAGCCCCCATTTACGTCACTTCACTACGGAGCCCCCATTTACATCACTTTACTACGGAGCCCCCATTTACATCACTTTACTACAGAGCCCCCATTTACATCACTTTACTACAGAGCCCCCATTTACATCACTTTATTACGGAGCCCCCATTTACATCACTTTACTACGGAGCCCCCCATTTACATCACTTTACTACAGAGCCCCCATTTACATCACTTTACTACGGAGCCCCCATTTACATCACTTTACTACAGAGCCCCCATTTACATCACTTTATTACGGAGCCCCCATTTACATCACTTTACTAAGGAGCCTCCATTTACATCACTTTACTACGGAGCCTCCATTTACATCACTTTACTACGGAGCCCCCATTTACATCACTTTACTACGGAGCCCCCATTTACATCACTTTACTACGGAGCCCCCATTTACATCACTTTACTACGGAGCCCCCATTTACATCACTTTACTAAGGAGCCTCCATTTACATCACTTTACTACGGAGCCCCCATTTACATCACTGTACTACGGAGCCCCCATTTACATCACTTTACTACGGAGCCCCCATTTACATCACTTTACTACGGAGCCCCCATTTACATCACTGTACTACGGAGCCCCCATATACATCACTTTACTACAGAGCCCCCATTTACATCACTTTACTACGGAGCCCCCATTTACATCACTTTACTACGGAGCCCCCATTTACGTCACTTTACTACGGAGCCCCCATTTACATCACTTTACTACGGAGCCCCCATTTACATCACTTTACTACAGAGCCCCCATTTACATCACTTTACTACAGAGCCCCCATTTACATCACTTTACTACGGAGCCCCCATTTACATCACTTTATTACGGAGCCCCCCATTTACATCACTTTACTACGGAGCCCCCATTTACATCACTTTACTACGGAGCCCCCATTTACATCACTTTACTACGGAGCCCCCATTTACATCACTTTACTACAGAGCCCCCATTTACATCACTTTATTACGGAGCCCCCATTTACATCACTTTACTAAGGAGCCTCCATTTACATCACTTTACTACGGAGCCTCCATTTACATCACTTTACTACGGAGCCCCCATTTACATCACTTTACTACGGAGCCCCCATTTACATCACTTTACTACGGAGCCCCCATTTACATCACTTTACTACGGAGCCCCCATTTACATCACTTTACTACAGAGCCCCCATTTACATCACTTTATTACGGAGCCCCCATTTACATCACTTTACTACGGAGCCCCCATTTACATCACTGTACTACGGAGCCTCCATTTTCCATCTCTTTACTACGGAGCCCCCATTTACATCACTTTACTACAGAGCCCCCATTTACATCACTTTACTACGGAGCCCCCATTTACATCTCTTTACTACGGAGCCTCCATTTCCATCACTTTACTACGGAGCCCCCATTTACATCACTTTACTACGGAGCCCCCATTTATATCACTTTACTACGGAGCCCCCATTTACATCACTTTACTACGGAGCCCCCATTTACATCACTTTATTACGGAGCCCCCATTTACATCACTTTACTACGGAGCCCCCATTTACATCACTTTACTACAGAGCCCCCATTTACATCACTGTACTACGGAGCCCCCTAGGGGACATGGAGAAGATCTCGCAAAACCCTGTTGCAGTTTGTAGACGGTTCCTAAGCACTCCTCCCTCCTCCAGCTGCAGATTGTGACCAATTCTTGATGTTTAGCTCGGATGACGGAGCGTATCGAACTGTTCTGATAAAAAGGACTCTGTAGCTCGTTGTCTATCTTGCTGTGATTGTAAAGTCATGTTGTTTGTATTTTTACAACGTTATGTTCGTGAGTTATTGATCCGCGAAATTCGAATCTGTCAATAACTCAGCTCAGAGGGACGTGCATGTCCACTCGCTCCGAGTGTTCTCTTGAGGTGTCTTCACTTGTGTGAAACCCGTGCCTATTGCCAAGCACTGATGTTATATCTTTATATTTTAGGCCAAGCTCAAAGTTAAATCGATGAACCGCTCCATTGTTGTGGTTTCTGTGTTGCCGTAGCAGCCGAACTGACCAGGAAGTACATTGAGCTAAATGATAATTTTTGTTTCCTTCTCCATGTCCCCTAGGGGGCTCCGTACTTTACACTTTGCAAAACTGAATAACATACCCCATTAATGTCATTTTGTGGACAAAGTTCTTGTTATGCAAAGTCCACTTTTTCATGCCTTGTATACCTTCACATGGGACCTTTAAGACTTCAAAGGATCACTATCAATTGATTTGATCAAGTTGAGCTTATTTTTTACACTGAGTTTTCTCTTGTGTATATATTAATATATATAAATACATGTATCCCTTCATCCTAGAAGCTTTGACGCTGAAAACACACCCTTATCATTACATTTTCCTGCAGCCCAATGTGTGTTTATTGTGACAAAGGTCACAGGAGTCTCTGGACTTGTTGTTGTTTATGGATTTCCTGCAGGTTCTCTCTCACTGCAATGTGTCTGCAAACATTGAACTATCCCCAACGTTAAGTTTAACCACCATAACTCTTTGGATTATTACAAACTGTAATGTCCCGACACGCCTTGAACGCACCACAACGTTTCTTTACGTATCTTCCAACAACGTTCAATCCAATGGAGGTCAAATGGTGACCTTTAGCTTTCTACTACAACTCAGAGACGTAACGTGCAGAGTGCAGCAGGGTTTAATACACACACTGACACACACATACACACACACTCTCTCTCTCTCTCACACACTCACACAGCTTCACTCACACACACATACCATGTATACATCACTTCAGGGGACATTACATTGACTTACATGCATTTCCTGGAGACTTATCCTAACCTTAACCAACACATGCCTAACCCTTACCAAGTCTTCACCCTAAAATTAATGATACCCCTTATGGGGACCTCCAATGTGTCCCCATAAGGGAGGCGAGTCCCCACACGTGACTGTGTAAACAGATGTAGGTCCCCACAAGTATAGTAATGCTAGACCACACACACACACACACACACACACACACACAGCATCTCACTCTCTCACACACACACACACACACACACACACACACACACACACACACACACACACACACACACACACAGTGTCACACACTCACACACTCATGCACAGCTTTTCACACACACACACACACACACACACACACACACACACACACACACACACACACACACACACACACACACACACACACACACTCACACACAGCGTCATACACAACGTCACACACACACACACACACACATACACACACACACACACACACTCACACACACACACAGTGTCATACACACACAGCTTCACTCACACACACACACACGCACACACACACACACACACACACACACATCATCTCACACACACTCACACAGTATCATACACACGCAGCGTCACACAAACACACAGCGTCACACACACAGTGTCATACACACACAGCGTCACACACACACAGCGTCACTCACACACAGCGTTACACACACACAGCGTCACACACACACAGCGCCACACACACAGCGTCACACACACACAGCGTCACACACACACAGTGTCATACACACACAGCGTCACACACACACAGCGTCACACACACACACAGCGTCACACACACAGCGTCACACACACACAGCGTCACACACACACACAGCGTCACACACACAGCGTCACACACACACACAGCATCACACACACACACGTCACACACACAGCGTCACACAAACACACAGCGTCACACACACACACACACACAGTGTCATACACACACAGCGTCACACACACAGCATCACACACACACACACAGCGTCTCACAAACACACAGCGTCACACACACAGTGTCACACACACACACACACAGTGTCATACACACACAGCGTCACACACACAGCATCACACACACACACAGCGTCTCACACACAGCATCACACACACACACAACGTCACACACACAGCGTCACACAAACACACACACACACAGCGTCACACACACACACAGCGTCACACACACACACACACACACACACACATTATCGAACACTAAACAGAACGTGCTCTGCATCGTATGAAAGCCGCCCTCCGTAGGAAACACAACAACCTAGTAACACATGTCAGAATTAAATGTGTGTATCCCAAACAGTCTGCGGTTGATTTCCCCTCAGTAACGTCTCGCAGACACTTTGCATGATAACGAGATGTCTGCTTCACATTCGAGAGTACATGTTGTTTGCAGAAGAGAAAAACACAATTTGCTCAACAAGAAAGTCGGGTTGTGAAATCCTTGTCATGCTTCTTTCTGTTATTTATTTAAACTCAACACACACACACACACACACACACACACACACACACACACACACACACACACACACACACACACACACACACACACACACACACACACACACACACACACACACACACACACACTCCTGGTGACTCACTCCACTCTCAAATGATAACTTTAAAGCATGCTTTGCTGAATCCTCAGTGCGAGGATTTAACTAAAATCATCACGGAAAGAAAGAGTTAGATGTTGACGGCGGGAGCTGGACGTCTCTCGTGTTTCTCTTCGCTCTGCGGACGAACTTGGAGCGTTTTCTGAGAGGAAGCTGCTTCCACCGCAGTTTACAGCGACTATAAATATTGTCATCAGTGCCCAGAAGAAGGATTAAAGAGTGGAGTCTCGCCCACTTTAATGCTCCGTAAAAAAGTTTGTGAATCATCAGCTGCAGGACAAGAGGTCATAAACCATTCAACTTTATTCTGGAGCCTCTCTAAGCATATTGAAACAGTTAGAACGTGCCCAAAAACTATATATATTGAATATGCAAACTTGCACATTCAGAGTTGTTGTTAAATACAGACATAACATCAATTAAGGCTTAGTTTTTCAAAATAAAAGCCTCAGAAAGTAACTATCTCTACAGGAAGCTCAGGGATACTAACAGGGAGCTCCAAGTGGGGCTTGTTTTTCAAAATAAAAGCCCAAGAAACACATTTTAGTTACAAAAAGCTCGATTTTTTGTTTGTTTTTCAAAACAAAAGACCTTGTAACAAATTGTTGTTACAATAAGCTCAAATAAAGGTTTTTGTTTTTCAAAATAAAAGCCCAAGGAACAAGAAGCTTAAATATAGGTTTGTTTTTCAAAATAAAAGCCCCAGAAACAAACTTTTGTTACAAAAAGCGGGGTCATAAAACAAACAACTTTATTCTGGAGCCTCAGTGAACATATTAAAACAGTTTTAACATGTGTGACCAAACACTATTTATATATTGAAAATACATTGTTGTTAATTACAGACATAGATAGCTTTAACATCCATTAGGCTTAGTTTTTCAAAATAAAAGCCTCAGAAAGTAACTGTATCTTTACAGGACGCTCAGGGATACTAGCAGGGAGCTCCAAGTGAGGCGTGTTTTTCAAAATAAAAGCCCCAGGAATCAACAATATGGCTACTGCTATGAAAACCTACTAAGCACCACAATCATCTTGAGTTTTAAATGTTGTACTAACTGATCTCCTCTCTCCCCCTCAGAGGTGGAGAAGGACCTGGCTAAACTGGCAGAAGTGGGTAAAATGACGAGTCGTATCTCCAACAATCCTCTCTCTCTGCACCACACCCCCTTCCTCCCCCCGATACACCCCCCCCCACCGCCACCTCCCCGACACCCTGCCCCTCACCATGGGCCGGACTCCATCTCCTAGCAACCTTAGCAGCAGGAGTACAACTCCCAGAACCCCCAGGACTCCCATAACTCCCAACAGCCTGCTGAGGCGCTCCAGTTTTGACCGAGGAGCCCATAAAGAGGTGACCTTCAGGAGGTCAAGGAGCCGCCCTGTGACCCCCACCTGCCAGCCGGCCAGACCCCGACCCCTGCTGACCCCCCCGGGACTCAGCACCACCGACAGCCTGGGGGCCAGCCTGAGGGCGTACCTGTCAGAGGTGAGAAGACAAACACACACACACACACACACACACACACACACACACACACACACACACACACACACACACACACACACACACACACACACACACACACACACACACACACACACAAACACACACACATGGCAGCGGACCCATTTATGATATTTTTTCGTGCTTGTTTTTTATATTTAGGTCTTAAAAGTAACTTACTATTACATAAATGATCCTGTGTTTCTTTACATTGACAACAACACCTTGAATAAGTCATGTTCAGTATATGGAGAGCGACTGATTGCACCGAATATTTCACTCATTGAAATTCAATAAAACGTCAATTTTACTGATTTGTTTTTCAGAAAACCCGCAGTAATGTTATGAGTTATTGCTTTCTGATATTTAGGTCTTAAAAGTCACTAAATTGTACCTAAAGAATGTGTAAATCCTCTGTTTCCTTATATTGACGACAACACCTTAGACTTAGACATACTTTATTGTCATTTCAACAAGACACAGAGTGGACTTGAATAACCTTGAATACTTGAATAACACCTTGAATAAGAAGTGTTCATTCCATGTAGAGGGACTTACTTCCTCATTTCTCTGACCATGTGTGTCTGCTGTGTTTCTGCTCCTCAGGATGAGTTTTACCGGCAGCCGTGGAATATTCCCAGCGACACGGAGAGCGACGTCCTGGATCCTCCTGAGCAGGACAACAGTGAGACGCCTTTATATTTAAACTCTGCATTTAAATGTTGATCCTCTCCCCGTTCGTTGCTGGACGTTTCCAAAATCCTCACAAATGTGATAAACGTCCTCTAATGTTTCTAACCTCCCCACACTTTCTTTTAAAGGCTTATTTCGTTACTGCAAGCATTCAAGTGGTTACAGAACTATTAAAAAGTGCAGATTAATGTGCACTTCTTCCTTGTAAACATGTAATATGGAGCTGTCATGTCGCCTTCTCCATATTTCACAGAGGGGGTTCAACCCTCTGGGGGGAAATTGTCACGTAAGAAATATTATCCTGGCTTCCTTTAAGAGACATATCTCGATCTAGTAAAAAGACACGAATCATCTGTTTTCTGGCTGGGACACCTCCTTCAATGCTGCATACATCTCATCAACATACTGTATGTGGCAGAATGGTGCGATTTTCAGAGGCTTGTATTTCAAAATCACTGAAATCAACTAAGAAAAATGTAAAATAGACATGTTATATTATAGTGTACAGTAGCTGTACTTACATTACATATATCTGCATTACGTTGGTGAACTCCAGTTCGAATCCCGTCTCGGCCGCAAGACACTTTACCCGCATTTGCTCCTGTGGGTAAAGTCCTGCAGTAATGACTCTTACATGTCTAATATGTGTAATGTGTAGAGCGCTTTGAGCACCTGTAAAAGCGCTCTAATAAAAAATGTTAATGCATTATTATTATTATTATTACAACTTGCTCAAGTCTGGATTCACTAGAATATGGATTATTATGATGATCAGGTTTATGGTCTGCAAACTGCCTAGATATGGTGAAAGTGCAAAGACAGTCAACAATGCTTAAGATGCATCCTCTGGGATCATGAATACTCTAAACAAAGGTCGATATATGTAATGCTCTTTGGACAATGGAAGGTGACACTTTCTTCTACTGAAGACCAGTTATGATATTTACAGTGTTTGTCAAGGAGGAAATGTGACTCTGAAATATCATGCTCTGTACCGACTTCACTTCATATGAATCCCCTGCTGGAGCAAAAAGGGCATCTGTGAAGTAAATGATGAACGATTCCCAAAATAGTATATGTTGTAAATTCAGAAATGTTCCCAAATGAACTCACCTAAACATCTCCGTCAGCTTTTCAAATGAAGAGCATGTGGGGATACAGCTCTCAGTGACGTCAGGAAACAATTAGATTCAAACCGTGATTGTTTCTCACATGGAAATATTTCCCTCCGACAAACAACTCCTCCAGCTGTTAAATAAATATACACTAAAGTCCTGAGTCGTGACAAAGCACTTTGTGGCGTGAGAGAGGGACTGTGTGTGTGTGTGTGTGTGTCTATCTTTCCATTCCTTTAATTGTTGATAACTTTTTTAATAGTTTTTTTAAAGATAGTTGTATTTCTTTATTTAACAGGGGAAGAACCCATTAATAAACGTAGCTGCCAACGTTAGCATAGAGGCTTTTTTAATCTGTAGTCCCTCGACATGTTTTAAAATCATCCTAAAACTAATTATAAACATATCAGGATAATTAAATCATTAAAACATGCAACATATAGGCTCTAAATAATACAAAAACACACATGCTACAGTACATAGCAACACGTTTAGGGTCTGCAGCTAATTAAGCAAATACTTCTAATTGTCCCCGTTAGTCATTTAGACACTTAAATAGGTTGAGAAAAGACTTAAGGAACCCTTTAAGATGATTGACCCACTTCCTGTCTGTGTTTCTCCACAGGTGGTGCTCGAGATGCCAAAAAGAGATCATTGTTTTCAGGTGAGCAAATCATCAATTCTCCAGAGTCTGAGAGTGACTGATTCTGGTTTGCACGTCTACCTGAAACAAAGCCTGATTCATCTGAACGAGAGAGATGAGTTATTGTTTTTACGTCATTTCCGGATTATTTGAATAGAAATCCTTTCAGTGGGTTAAGTACATTCTTAGAATAAGTTAGCCATTAATTTAACTTCTGATTGACAGCTATCTCATTAGAAATAAGCATTATGGCATTCATAATTAATATCTAATTGTTTTCTATTGAGATTCCTGGAAAAGGGAAATGACAATAAAGATTTTTCATTAAAAAAGTTGATTCAAGAACAAAACTCAGTTATTAGATCAGGATTATTGCTTATAGTTGATACGTTTATAGCGGACCAAGTCACGCTTGGTAGTCCCAGTGAGCTCATCTGTAGAGCCACGACACGCTAACTGTAATAACCGGCTGCCTCCACCTTCATTTATGGTGCGTTCAATGACACCACGGGGCTCCATGAAGTCACTGTGAGTTTCCGCCCAACATGTGGCGTTGGGAGAAAGTCTGTCTGGTGAGAAGTGAGGTCTGTCTGCGGTTGTTCTCTTGTGGCGGAGCAGCGTCAGAGAGCCCGTCTGGAGGCTCTTCTGAGGCACAAACACACTCAGAGCTCAAAGAAAACATCACAGATTCAACCAAAACTCACTGAGGATTACTGAGTCTGCACCCAGAGTCTGCACCCAGTCTGCACCCAGAGTCTGCACCCAGTCTGCACCCAGAGTCTGCACCCAGATCAGAGTCTGCACCCAGATCAGAGTCTGCACCCAGAGTCTGCACCCAGATCAGAGTCTGCACCCAGATCAGAGTCTGCACCCAGAGTCTGCACCCAGAGTCTGCACCCAGATCAGAGTCTGCACCCAGATCAGAGTCTGCACCCAGATCAGAGTCTGTTAGCAGGCATGTGGAGAAGAGGTGGAAGAAGTTAACAAAATATATATTTTTTTATTTCATAACAAAACAATTTCCCGATTTTGGATCAACAAAGTACATGTTATTATCTTACACTAACAGAACTACGCCTATATTGCGTACAGCGCCCATAAACTATGGCGCACCCCCCCCCCCCAAATCAAGTTGAACCGCCCCAGTAAAAAACAGAGGTTTATGTGAAATAGTTCTTTTTTTAAATAATGGTTTTAGTGGCAATTATAGGTTTTAATTTTGTATTTGTGTTCATTTAAAATAAATCAAACTCCCAAAAAACGTACACAGCTTTTATTAACATTGGAATTTACTGTGTAAGCGGCCGCGGGGGGGGGGGGGGGGCTTTAGAGAGCTCTCTCCTGAAAGACGGAGAGGCTCTGATTACCTCAGCTCAGTGAGGTAAAGGCACACCTTTATATGATCATTATAGTTTTACAGAAAACAAGACAATAAATGAAAAACAGGCATAAAATACTATATGACATTAAAACAAGAATCCAGTTTGAAAGGAGAGTGATTTGTAAAATATCCATAAAGAAAAATAAAATCTGATTACAGTTCTGTTTCATCTGGATGCTGAGAGAGGTATCCATAGATCTCTTCATGTTGCTCTCAAAGTGCACCAGATTGATGGTTTTAACTTCAACATTTAAAAAAAACTTCCGGGATGAGGACCCCCCCCCCC
The DNA here is from genome assembly GCF_902827175.1 of Gymnodraco acuticeps. NCBI lineage: Eukaryota > Metazoa > Chordata > Actinopteri > Perciformes > Bathydraconidae > Gymnodraco > Gymnodraco acuticeps. Next base: position 35,143 of record NW_022989966.1, on the reverse strand, counting down.
CCCCCCCCATTTAAATCATGTTCACATGGATAGGAAACTAAATACAGTTGCACATATCTTGTGTCCATATCTTTCTGTTTTGGTGGTCACGCCACACCGTGCACGCGTGAGCCATAGTGAGTGTACGTGTCTGCATTTGGGGGGGGGGGGGCGCCAGCTAAAATATGGGTCCTCAGCATTTCAAACAGCTGGATGCTAACTTGCATGTATGCGTTTATTAGCCTATATGGACAATATTTCACCAGCTGCTCGACCACCTACGGTATATTCCAGGGGTTGGGTTATTGAGGATGCTGAACCCATTTCAGAAGTGGACAAAAGGGCCCGTTTCGACTCTCATTGGGCCAATTTCGACACATTTTGAGTTGATTTTGAAGTGATTTCCTTGCTTAATACGTTGGACATAGAGTCAAGAGATTACTGAAATTACTGTAGGCTATTTTTATTACATGTACAGCACTTTGGCTCGACCAAAAATCGTTTATAAATGTGCTATATAAATAAAACTTGATTTGATTTGAAGAGAAAACAATGTCAATATTGAGACAGTATTTTTGTTCACAACCTTTACTTTACATTTCTGACATAAAACATTGGGGTTGAAAGAGAGTAAAGAGTAGATGGTGTTTGTCTCACGTCTGTTCCCGAGTGTTTTCCCTCCGCATGAAACGTCTCATACTTTATATTCCCTCTCTCTCCACAGGTCTATAGTGACGAACTCCAGAGGCTCTGATCCAAACTATTATGCAAACCGCTGGACCTTTTCAAAATGTGTACAGAGACAATTATTTTTATACTTCATACTGAAAAAAGATTGTATACTTTTTTCACAGATATTTCATAAACATTGTACGAAAACAACTGTCCAAATATAACTCCAGAGTACAGATATTACATTTATTTTTGTTTGCTCTTTAGCATGCGACTGCACTGTTACTCACAACAGACTGAATGCTGTTATATTAAAATGATTTGGTGCACATGTCTCCAGGTTGCGTGATTATTTCTGTACTTTCTTTTACTGTAGTTTGACTTTGTGATGGACAGGTCAATACAAATAAGACGAGAAGACATAAAGTATGAAATATAACTACCTAAATGGGACCAGAGGCTCAAAGTAAGTGAGTTTATCAAAGTGTCATGAGAGAAAGATCAATCAAAATAGGATTGAGTGTTAACGACGAAATTAAGGCATAAAAAGTCTTCAAAATGTATTAAATTCATCTTAAAATAAGGCCTTCATTGGTTTAATGGGGTTTTGTATGCTTCTACTAACCAATGTGTTATTGAGTGGATCAATAATGTTGTTCACCTGCTAGGGAGGAACCCATTAGGATATTAAAGTACATTTTGCAGCTCACTTTAGGCCCACTTTATCCCATGCTTTCAGCCCATTGAGTGCTCATTGGAAAAGGATGTGTGCCTTGATATAATCTCAACATCTCTATAAACACTATTTCCCGTCAGAAAAGGAAAACGTATTTCATTGCATATTAAAACGTTCACATTTCATTTTGTGAACATGACGAAGAGGATTTATGCATAAAAAGTCTTCAAAATGTATTAAATTCATCTTAAAATAGGACCTTAATGAGTAAAAGTGTCTTTCAATGGGTTTATTTTTGCTAATACTAACCATTTTGTTATTATTTGGACTAATCATGTTGGGGAGGAACACATTTGGATATTAAAGTACATTTGGTGCATCTGTAGGCCCACTTCATCCCCTTGAGTGCTCATTGGAAAAGGATGTGTGCCTTGATATAATCTCTATAAACACTATTTCCCGTCAGAAGAGGAAAACGTATTTCATTGCATATTAAAACGTTCACATATCCTTTTCCCTTCTTGTCTTGGGTTGTGATTGCCATCTGTTCGTGTTCCACACATCGCTCCGTTTATACCGTGAATATTTTCCTCCGGTCTTTGATTTCATGTGAAGGCACGAGGAGTCCTGGAACCGGTTGAAGATGAAAACTTAAATTACCGCCACAGATGTCACGGAGAGACACTGTGTGTCTCCCCTGTCTCAGCATGTCACAACTGATAGAGATGAAATGCTGGAGCCATTACTGATGCTGGCGTACGTTCATATATCACATTCCACATGACTTCTCAATTATAAGTCCGAGGACGGAGATTAATTCACATGCTGCTCATTTAATCTTTATCAGTGACATATGCCATGCTAAAGATCAGGTTTCATAACATTAATACCATCTTTTGAGTCTTCTTAATATCTCTTTAAGCTTTATGCACCAGAGTAAGACCACCCAGGAACAAAGCAGACAGACGGAGATCCGGACCACCATCAGAGGTCAGAAACTGACCCTCGTCTTAGTTTACAGACGTACAGCACAAATAAATCTATGGTGGAAAGAGGTATGCTGCTTTTGTCCATTTTAGGGGGAAATAACTCAGTATAGTGAGTGTCATTATGGACAGAGATGGAAGAAGTACACACATCCTTTACTCAAGTGGAAGTACAGATACTCGTGTTTTAAAATACTCTGGTGAAAGTAGAACTAAACTTCTTTCCTCAAGTCAAAGTAAAGAACTTTGAAGTGTCCTTCAGTAAAAAGTACCCATAACTAGCAGCTGCTTTAAAGAGTACCTGACCTCCCTTTATATTAATAGAACAATAATGTCATTGTTAGCTAATGAATGTTTCCATGCTGAACAACGGCAACATGACAACGTTTCCATTGGTCCCTCTTCTTTAGAGAAGACCAGGAAATGATGGATACACGGATCGTGTTCAAATCAATAGGCACGCAATGACTCTAAATAATAATGATCACGCATCAAACACACATTCAGACTAAAGGAACCAGCTGTTTGGAAAATGAGAGAAGTAGAAAGTACAAGTATTTGAGTTCAACATGTGAGAAGTAGAAAGTACAGGTATTTGAGTTCAACATGTAAGAAGTAGAAAGTACAGGTATTTGAGTTCAACATGTAAGAAGTAGAAAGTACAGGTATTTGAGTTCAACATGTAAGAAGTAGAAAGTACAGGTATTTGTGTTCAACATGTAAGAAGTAGAAAGTACAGGTATTTGTGTTCAACATGTAAGAAGTAGAAAGTACAGGTATTTGTGTTCAACATGTAAGAAGTAGAAAGTACAGGTATTTGAGTTCAACATGTAAGAAGTAGAAAGTACAGGTATTTGTGTTCAACATGTAAGAAGTAGAAAGTACAGGTATTTGGGTCAACATGTAAGAAGTAGAAAGTGCAGGTATTTGTGTTCAACATGTAAGAAGTAGAAAGTACAAGTATTTGAGTTCAACATGTAGAAGTAGAAAGTACAGGTATTTGAGTTCAACATGTAAGAAGTAGAAAGTACAGGTATTTGAGTTCAACATGTAAGAAGTAGAAAGTACAGGTATTTGAGTTCAACATGTAAGAAGTAGAAAGTACAGGTATTTGTGTTCAACATGTAAGAAGTAGAAAGTACAGGTATTTGTGTTCAACATGTAAGAAGTAGAAAGTGCAGGTATTTGTGTTCAACATGTAAGAAGTAGAAAGTACAAGTATTTGAGTTCAACATGTAAGAAGTAGAAAGTACAGGTATTTGGGTTCAACATGTAAGAAGTAGAAAGTACAGGTATTTGAGTTCAACATGTAAGAAGTAGAAAGTACAGGTATTTGTGTTCAACATGTAAGAAGTAGAAAGTACAGGTATTTGAGTTCAACATGTAAGAAGTAGAAAGTACAGGTATTTGAGTTCAACATGTAAGAAGTAGAAAGTAAAGGTATTTGAGTTCAACATGTAAGAAGTAGAAAGTACAGGTATTTGAGTTCAACATGTAAGAAGTAGAAAGTACAAGTATTTGAGTTCAACATGTAAGAAGTAGAAAGTGCAGGTATTTGTGTTCAACATGTAAGAAGTAGAAAGTACAAGTATTTGAGTTCAACATGTAAGAAGTAGAAAGTACAGGTATTTGGGTTCAACATGTAAGAAGTAGAAAGTACAGGTATTTGTGTTCACATGTAAGAAGTAGTACAGTATTAGTTCATGTAAGAAGTAGAAAGTACAGGTATTTGAGTTCAACATGTAAGAAGTAGAAAGTACAGGTATTTGAGTTCAACATGTAAGAAGTAGAAAGTACAGGTATTTGAGTTCAACATGTAAGAAGTAGAAAGTACAGGTATTTGAGTTCAACATGTAAGAAGTAGAAAGTACAGGTATTTGTGTTCAACATGTGAGAAGTAGAACGTACAGGTATTTGTGTTCAACATGTGAGAAGTAGAAAGTACAGGTATTTTGGTTCAACATGTAAGAAGTAGAAAGTACAGGTATTGAGTTCAACATGTAAGAAGTAGAAAGTACAGGTATTTGAGTTCAACATGTAAGAAGTAGAAAGTACAGGTATTTGGGTTCAACATGTAAGAAGTAGAAAGTACAGGTATTTGAGTTCAACATGTAAGAAGTAGAAAGTACAGGTATTTGTGTTCAACATGTAAGAAGTAGAAAGTACAGGTATTTGAGTTCAACATGTAAGAAGTAGAAAGTACAGATATTTGAGTTCAACATGTAAGAAGTAGAAAGTACAGGTATTTGAGTTCAACATGTGAGAAGTAGAAAGTACAGGTATTTGTGTTCAACATGTAAGAAGTAGAAAGTACAGGTATTTGTGTTCAACATGTAAGAAGTAGAAAGTACAGGTATTTGAGTTCAACATGTAAGAAGTAGAAAGTACAGGTATTTGTGTTCAACATGTGAGAAGTAGAAAGTACAGGTATTTGAGTTCAACATGTGAGAAGTAGAAGTAAAAAGTCGTCAGAAAAACAAGTCGTGGAGTAAAGTACTGATACCAGAAAAATGTACTTAAGTACAGTAACAAAGTATTAGTACTCCACTACTGCACCTCCTTTGAAGGCGTATAAAGTCATGATGGAGGGGCTTTGTGTTTTCTGCTGCTGGAAGAAGTTTGTGCGGTAATTTAAAACACAATCTGGATTTAGTTTCTGCGTTCCTGTGAAGTCGATGTTTCTCACACAGTTGAATGAAATCAGCCTCCACTGTGTTTTGAAGCTTCGCACTGAAGGAGCTCAAATAGCTGTCGTACTAAACATTGATCGATGCAGTAAAGTCCAAAGCAAACAGAGAGAGTCTGACGTGTTTACAGAGCAGATCCTGACTCTTTAAATGTTTCTGCTCCACTGAACGAAGGCTGTGCTTTGACTCCGATCTGAAGCATGGATTGTTAACACGGAGGAATGTAGAGAGCTGGTGATTGCTAGGAAACATCAGAGAAAGGGAAAACTAGCTGTTGATTTCACAATAAATACAATTACTATAAAGTATTACGTGTGTCTTGAAGCAAATAAACTTAAAACGTACATTAGCGTTTCCACTGTATTCAACTGTATCTCGATATATTCCCCCGGATCTCATTCATCATAAACCATAACAATAAATAACAAACCTAACTTAAGTGACACTCAAATACTTCACAAACTCTCAGAAATACCTTCTTATGTAATCAATTCCCTCCACCTCTTTCTAGTTAGTGTTTTCACGTGTGTCTCTAAATCGTTTGTTTATCGTCAGACGAAGTCAAAACTCCAAGAATAAAGATGACATTTCAGTTATAAGGCCAATACACGTAAACATCGGCATTTCAAATATTCGGCTGTATTCTTGCCTTTTAGATTATAAATAAATATGAATGGATTTCCTATGACTTACCCTAATACTCAAAATAGCATCACATTAGCAAATTATAACCTTCTTAAAATCCCAGATAGACACTAAAATACTTATAAAACTATAAAACTAGCTCCTTCATGAATTTTAAGTATCATCCTCACGTGTTTTTACGTCTTAATTGTTTGCTTGTGGTCTGTGCACTAATATCGATCACCTGTTGAACAAAACAACTCAGCTGATATAAATTAGCCATCACTTCCGGTTGACATCTTCATTTGCTGAATTTTCCCCGCACGGTATGACGTGACGTTTCTGCTCCACGTTTTCGATGTAATCTCTTGATATCTCTTCAAAGTGTTGATACGAGTTTTAAGAAGTGTTGCTGGAAGTTTCATATGAAGAAAAACACGACGACAGCTGACTGAAACTACAGGTGTGCGCGCGCGCGCCCGAGTTCAGGTAAGACACGCGCGTTTTGTTTGTTTGCTATGGATTTTTACTCTGTTACAGTAAAAGTTCAGACCTACATTTAAATACTGCATTTAAATACTGCAGGGACTTCTGTTGGTTAACTCTCATTATTCTGCAGCTGCATCATAGTTTATAACGTTCTCTGTGTAGATTAAGAAATACACATCCATCATACTGCACATGTGAAATACAAATCTAGTGTACATGTACATCAAGAGGTGGTAGAAGTACTCAGATATTGTGTTTGAGTAAAAGTAGAAGTACTCAGATGTTGTACTTGAGTAAAAGTAGAAGTACTCAGATCTTGTACTTGAGTAAAAGTAGAAGTACTCAGATCTTGTACTTGAGTAAAAGTAGAAGGACTCAGATCTTGTACTTGAGTAAAAGTAGAAGTACTCAGGTCTTGTACTTGAGTAAAAGTAGAAGTACTCAGGTCTTGTACTTGAGTAAAAGTAGAAGTACTCAGATCTTGTTCTTGAGTAAAAGTAGAAGTACTCAGGTCTTGTACTTGAGTAAAAGTAGAAGTACTCAGATCTTGTTCTAGAGTAAAAGTAGAAGTACTCAGATCTTGTACTTGAGTCAAAGTAGAAGTACTCAGATCTAGTACTTGAGTCAAAGTAGAAGTACCAGAGTGTAGGAATACTCTGTCACAGTAAAAGTACTGCATTCAAAATGTTCTTCAAGTGAAAGTAGAAAAGTATTCTCATCAAAATATAGTGAAAGTAGCGACAGTGAAAGTAGTCGTTGTGCAGATTGGTCCATTTCAGAATAATATATATGATATGTTTTATAATGATTGATCATGAAAGTGTTCTCAAAGCTGGTGAAGGTGCAGCTAGTTTGAAGTACTTTGTATACTGCAGGGTAGCTGGTGGATTTACTCCAGGTGGAACTAAAGTCTGATTCAACACTTGATTAGATTTCACATCATTCATCCACATCTGTAAAGTAATGTAACTAGAGGGATTAAAATACATGTAGTGGAGTAGAAGTACACCATGCACCTCTGAACTGTAGTGGAAGTAGCACAACATGAAAATACTCAAGTACGAGTGTCTTAATAGTTGTACTTAAGCACAGTACTTGAGTACACGTACAATGAAAACCGAGTGCACATGTGTAGCTTATTGTGTTTTATTCATATCGTTGTTTTAAGCGTTGGAAACACATCTTAAAGTCGTTAAAAGCTGTTTACACTTTAGCAGCAGAATGAAAAGAATCCTGCAGAGACATCCATCATCAGTGTGTGTGTGCGGACAGTTGTGTGTTTCTTGTGTTGAAGGACACACACTGCACATATTCAGCATGCTTCTCGATGCAGAGCTGTGTGCAGTGGCAGATATTTGGCCTCCTCTGCAGAAACACATGATATAGTGGAGCAGACGTGCTTTCCCCCCCCCCCGTCACTCTCAATTGTTTCCTGATAAATGACGGAAATGGCTCGCCGTGTTTATATCACTCTGGGATCTGCTCATGCTCGTATGATCCCGTGGAACAGGATGGTTTCTAATGTTTCTAATGTTGCTCCAGACGGTCGTTCAGTGAAACCATGAGGACTGCACGGTGTGGGGAGAAACACACGGAGCTGGTCCAGACGCTCGGGGATCCTGTGTGTGTGTGTGTGTGTGTGTGTGTGTGTGTGTGTGTGTGTGTGTGTGTGTGTGTGTGTGTGTGTGTGTGTGTGTGTGTGTGTGTGTGTGTGTGTGTGTGTGTGTGTGTGTGTGTGTGTGTGTGTGTGTGTGTGTGTGTGTGTGTGTGTGTGTGTGTGTGTGTGTGTGTGTGTGTGTGTGTGTGTGTGTGTGTGTGTGTGTGTGTGTGTGTGTGTGTGTGTGTGTGTGATGACTCACACACTGTTGTCTCTCGGCGCTCGTTCGTCCTCACATTTAAGGCTCTTCTTTGGTCGGGTTGGCTCTTGGAACTGTTAGCTTGTGTGGATGTGTTTCATTTCAGTCTAGAGAGGATTGAAAGTAAATATTGTGGCAGGCCTGATCATGTGTTTGGTCACTTTCACATCCCTCCACCTACTTTAGTTTCACTGCCTTTCCTTACCCTCCAATAGCAAACATCCCTCTGCTTTCTTCTCATATTCAAGATGCAGATGTATCGACTCTGCATGGCTTTTTAATCAAGCTGTGATGTAGTACACATTCTCATGCAGCAGCTTGATTCTAACTGGACTTCTTTTGAGCTTTCACCAAATTCTGAAAGCTTCTAGGATGCCGGATAGCCAGGTGAGACCTGTGGTAGAAATGGTTACTCTGTTTACATGGTGTCTTCATGCCAAACACTCTGTTTCTCCACTCATGTGTGACCAATCAAACGATCAGAGAGACACGAAGCAGCCTCGCCTCCAGATGCCGATGCTGACAAATTGTCACGTGGCCAGATAACGTAGAGATGTGTCATGGCTTTGTGTTTAATGAGAGTTGATGTCTGTCGTAATTATAGTGGACGTATTTCTTTCACTTAGCGAAAATATACAACCGCTAGCACATTGCCTTAAAGAAGCCTCATTTCAAAGATGCCGGATTTGGTTCTTGGTATTAATTGTCATAAAATGGTGATAAAGCCCAGTTCCTCCATATCCAAGGGGATGCATGTTAATGTTTTGTAAGTCTAAAACCCAGATCTATTCACTTTAATGTGACATAAAACAGAGAAGCAGCAAATCTGAGCATTAGAGGCTGGAAACGGCATTTTCTGACATTTCTGCGGATAAATCGACTAAAGAAACAGCTGGCGTCTGATTGGTTAATCCTCCTTCTCTCCACATTTCCTTCCCTTCTTACTTCTATGATGGACGATTAGGCTCTTTAGCAATAACATGAACAAGTTCCAGATAACACGTGTTCCTAAATCTCCTTGTAAGCCGTATCAGTAATACTGGAGCATTTGATTTGGCGCTGCAGGCTCTCTCTCTTGCTGTGTGTCTTCATTGGGCCAGCATGCAGGGAAAGGTGCAGCAGCTGTGAGTTATGAAGCTGATTCTGGCCAGAGATCAATAACCTCAAAGTGACCTCTGAACTCAGGAAGTCTAGCTAAAGCCTGGAGAAGTTTGAGGGCCTTAAGAAGCTTCACACCTGCTGCTGCTATCATGTTAGCAAAGTGGAGTTTATGCAGCATTAGCTAATACTGTAAGTCAAAGTTAGTCAACTTTATTGTCAATCTTTCAGTTTGTGTGTCCAGACAGATCGAAATGCCGTTTCCCACAATCCTGAATACAAAAACAAATATATATATGTATAGAAATATGTATATTTCACCGTAGAATCATGCAGTTTCCAGCCTCTAATGTTCACATTGGCTGCTTTTCTCTGATTTACTTCATATCCAAGTGAATATATGTGTGTTTGGATTTACAAAACATCCAGATGCATCCCCTTGTTCCAGTATTACTGATACGGCTTACAAGGAGATTTAGGAACACGTGTTATCTGGAACTTGTTCATGTTATTGCTAAAGAGCCTAATCGTCCATCATAGAAGTAAGAAGGGAAGGAAATGTGGAGAGAAGGAGGATTAACCAATCAGACGCCAGCTGTTTCTTTAGTCGATTTATCCGCAGAAATGTCAGAAAATGCCGTTTCCAGCCTCTAATGCTCAGATTTGCTGCTTCTCTGTTTTATGTCACATTAAAGTGAATAGATCTGGGTTTTAGACTTACAAAACATTAACATGCATCCCCTTGGATATGGAGGAACTGGGCTTTATCAACATTTTTATGACAATTAATACCAAGAACCAAATCCGGCATCTTTGAAATGAGGCTTCTTTAAGGCAATGTGCTAGCGGTTGTATATTTTCGCTAAGTGAAAGAAATACGTCCACTATAATTACGACAGACATCAACTCTCATTAAACACAAAGCCATGACACATCTCTACGTTATCTGGCCACGTGACAATTTGTCAGCGTTTCATGTCTGAAATCTCTCCTCGTCTAACATCCCACTAATATGTATGGCCTCTCAGTAAAGGCAGACGATAATGTGTTTACTGGAATATGAAATATATTAGCATCTGGAGGCGAGCTGAGGCTGCTTTGAACCTATCTATATATATATATATATATATATATATATATATCAGGGTTTCCCACACATAGACTATACTTGGGCGGGCCGCCCAGGTATATTAACGGCCGCCCAAGTATATTTCGCGACCCATTTTTTATTTTTTATTTTTTTTATAAGTTTTTTTTTTTTTTTTTTTTTTTGGATTCGTCCGTGACCACGACGCCATCTGCGATCGATTAACTTGTGGACCATGATCCCTTGCTCCCTTGCTCTGATCTCGCCTCGTTAAGTGGCCTGCCTCACACAGGGTGACTGGCTGTCCACATGATGTGGCCTGCCAACATGGCCACTGTCATAGAGATCATAAATCAAAGCCCTTGATTGGTCTCTGTGTGTCATTCAAGCTCGGGATAACCTCAGCTCAGGTGAGGTAAAGGACTCTCTGAGTGTTTAGATCAGGGGTCCCCAAACTTTTTCCTGTGAGGGCCACATAACTTTTCCCTTCTCTGATGGGGGCCGGGTCAGTTTGTAACAGAAAAAGTGTGACGATCGCATGGGTGTCTAAACGTAAACATTTATTGTTTTCTAGAAAGCCACACATAACCTAAATATTAATAACCCTTTCCGGGATCTTCACAGAAAAAAAGTCAGGAAATAAATAATAACACTATTAATGAAATAAATAACACTATTTATGAAATAAATAATAACTAAATAACCCTCTCTGGGTTCTTCACAGAAAAAAAGTCCATTGAAAATTAATGTAACTTTCTGTTGTGCCGTGCACAATCTTAACCGGTAAAAGTTTAGCTTAGTTGTCAGAGCAGAATCTCTCAAAATAAACGTGGATTTACGTACAAAAATATATTTGTTCGGGGTTCGGGTGTTTTGTTTGATTTTAAACAAACAAAGTCTTGGCTTTCAGAATATGAAACTTTTATTTCCAATTTATTTATTTCTCACTCGCAATCTGCTCTTCCGCAGCATTTTCGATAGAGCAGGTCACAACATTTTGACAGGGGCTAGTCTAGGATTCGCGTGGCCAGACTGAAAAAAAAAAATAAAAAAAATAAAAAATCATAATGCGTCTCTGGTATTGTTCAGGGGGCCGGGCCAAATGTGGAGGCGGGCCGTACCCGGCCCGCGGGCCTTAGTTTGGGGACCACTGGTTTAGATAGTTAACTTAGTTTAAGTTCTCAGTGGGTCTCAAACAGTGTGGTCACCATTTATGTAAACACATATTTCCATTTGAGAGGGTAGTGATTGATCTAATGGATAGTGAGGTGGGCTGAAGATCGGAAGGCTGTGAGTTCAAATCCCGCCAGGAACACCACCACTAGTGCGCCCTTGAGTGCCATCTTTACGCAAAATGATTATACAAAATGATTATACAAAATTAAAACTTTTTTTTTTTTTTTTGCGCACCCGCCCCCCCCCCGCTGCCACCACCCGCCCAAGTATATTTCAGATCTGTGGGAAACACTGTATATATATATATATATATATATATATATATATATACAATCAACAGACACATGTATACATATGCACACAATAAGACATGAATAAAAGCACACTATATACAGAATAACAGTCAGTTCAATATCACACAGGGGGAGTGGAGTAGCGTACAGATGAGTTGTCTCAGTGTGAGAAACATTAGAAGTGTTTGCCTCTCTTCCTCTGCACGATGACGATGTTTCCCCTTCATCAAATCCTCACCTTGCCAACAGTCTGATCTCAGTTTCCCAGCAATGTGAAATGGAATCATTCGGGGGTCACGATGCATTAGCCTCAGCTGATCCATGATGGACGAGCCGGAACATTAACGAGTCACACAAGTTGCTGTTGTGACTGTTGAGATCTGAGTACATTAGCAAGAGGAGGAATAACTCCGATGGCTGAAGTGATGTGTGAGTCAGAAGTGTTTTTGCTCTCTGGCAGTGCCAAAAGCTCTGGGTTTATGATTTAGGAAAAATAATGATTGGATGTGTGTAGCAGCTGTGCCTGATTGTTTTTTTCACCCTAAGGACGGCATACACCATTCTTACTTCAATCAGGAGGCAGTGAAAGTAATGTGTATCCATAGTGAGTACGTCTGGAACCGCGGGAACAGATTAGTGAAGGTTGCACGGCAGGTAGCTCGATGTGTTCTCTGCTTTGAACCACAAAGAAGAGCCAAAGAAGCAGGTAGGTGGAACCTGTAGGAGTCTTCACAGTATGCACCACAGCGCTCAGGCTTTACAGCACATGATCTCATAGGTGTCAGCACGAGAGCGGACATGAATATAAAATGGATTTATTGGGTAACGGGGAAACACTAGCTCTTGGTATCCAAAGCAACTTCGTGCCGAGCCGGGTAGAAAGAAACACCATCACTGCTCTAAAGAATGCCAGCCTTAAAAATAATGTTCCCATCAAACAGAAACTCCACCGTCAATTAGGGAAAGGGACTTTCTGTCATCGTGACGCACCCATTGGTCGATTTTAAAGCCTTTTCTCTTAATTGACCAAAAAGATTTGTTGCCGTTTTTGTTTCTTTTAATGACGTAGTGTTTAAAACTGCGACTGTAACCCCGGAGAAAACACATTCTACATGCAGTGGAGCTTTATGGGAACATAACGCTATAGGAAATGTTGAATGCATATAACAAGGGTTATGATAGAGAGCAAATGCATCTTTAAAGTCCTCTAATGTTAGAATTACTGAGAAGTCTGCTCACTTATCCATTGAAGAGCCGTCTGTCAACCACTGCTGTACGATGGGACCTCTTCAATGTACATTATCTGCCTGAAAGAGGCAGTTATTGTTGTCTTTTGAACTTTTGTCTCTTCTTTGTCTCTGGGTGGCAGAATCAGCTGTAGACTCCCCTCTCAGCCTCAGGGCGTGTGAACGCAGAGAAACCATTGATAACCGAGCAGTTTTCTGTTCCTCCATGATGTCACGGACGGTTTAGCTCATGGTCGGACTTGGCCGCGCTTTAATTTTGAGAGTCTTTAAAGTGTTCGCCAAACAACGAGGGCTGACACTGGTTTGTGAGAGATAAGTTTCCAACATGAAGCGGAGAGGAGCCAGGAGTTTTGAGGGGGAAAGAAAGAAGAGCTGTGGAGGAATGTGTGTTTCCAGCAGCTGTGGTGTGTGTGTTCAGATCAGACGAGGTGAGGTTAGGAGTGTGAGTGTGAAGATGAAGTGAGCTTGGCCTCCACCAGAGGGCGATGTTTCTGATGGAGGTGAGCTGTAGTTTCCTGAAGGTCATTCATCTGTTATAAATCTGCTTTCTGCTGAAAGACAGGAAAGCCCTGCTTACAGAAAGAGCTCAATGTATAGAGGAAAGGTTGTCGTACATGTTGACCACCATTTAACTGAAAAACACTTGAATGCGATGTTTCAAAGGTTTCAAATCCATCTCTATATTCATCGAATAGCTATTTTGGTCATTGTAGTTGCATTGAACTGTATTTTTTGCCTTTTCAAGCCCCACCTGTCCCTCATCGCTCCAATCAAAAGGTAGGCCAAGCTTAAAATTGTCAAATGTATCGTTCTATAACAATATAACAATATATCTATAACAAATAACATCAGTTCAAAAACAGAAAATCAATTCCAAATAACATTTCAGAAATAGAGAAAATAAAAGTGCAATGGTGTCAATCCTTGCCTCAAATGGGCTGAGTTCCAAACATACTACTATGAAATGGTGTTATCAATGGTAGGCCAAGTTAAAATGATCAAATGTATTTAAATAACGTCAAGTTCTACATCTTATAACAAATAACATCAGTCAATAATAACAAATAGCATCAGTTCAAAATAGAGAAAATCAATAACAAATCAATACATTCAGGAAATACATTCAGCAATGCAAATGACCAGTTGAATGCATGAGTCTCCTCACTGGATTATTAGTGACTGCAATGAGCCTGTTTTGCGCTACACCTCTTTTCAGAACGCGGTTGCAGGCTTGATAATGCCTCTCTCAGCTCAATGTTGAGCCGAGATCTGTATTTAGTTTTCAGCTGGAAAGCCCATTTCACAGATGAGATGTGGCGAGGGAAGAACTGTGTGCTCAGCTCTCTGCCCAATGGTTTCAGTTGTGTGTGTGAGAGCAGGCTCGGATTGGCCATCGGGAGATTCGGGACTGTTCCCGGGGGGCCGCTGCCTTCGGGGGGCCGCTGCCTTCGGTGGGCCTTCGGGGGGGGCCGCTGCCTTCGGGGGGGCGCTGCCTTCGGGGGGGCGCTGCCTTCGGGGGGGCGCTGCCTTCGGGGGGGCGCTGCCTTCGGTTGGGCGCTGCCTTCGGTTGGGCGCTGCCTTCGGTTGGGCGCTGCCTTCGGGGGGCCGCTGCCTTCGGGGGGCCGCTGCCTTCGGCATAGGTGAGCCGTGGACTTTCACAGTGCCGCTGCACTGGTACCGCACCCTCCGCCGCAAACACCCGCCGTTGCGAGGCTCCGGTGGCTCCGGCCCAGCGGCGCTGTGAATGTCCACCGCTGTTGCGAGTCTCCGGCTGTGACAGTCCACTACCGCCCGCGAGGACCCAGGTTCGATTCTGGCCTGAGGTCCAAAAAGTTTATTAAATAAAAAAATATACATCGCGTCCATTCGCGACCCGCCTATCACATCTCTGCGCCCCTTTGAGAAACGCTGGTTTACAGGGTGTGTTGTATTGGTTGTATATAAAATGCCTATTTAAGGTAAAGTTGTTCAATTGCAGATAATTTGAGTCTAAGTGATGATTATTTTATCAACAGATGCCTGGAATTGTACTTTTTTACTCCAAGGTGTACAGTTCAGTTCCAGAGACATTACTGGTAGTAAAACTCATAATTTTTCATATTCTCCATTTAAAAATAAGGTTTTTACCGTGTATAATGTTTTTTCTTAAGTTCCTGGTCATATTTCCCCCCTCCTGATGAGGCTGTGAGGCGGTGATGATGTTGGGATCTCCTGCTCTTTAGTTCTGGACGTCAGAGGGTTTATTTCCAGCAGCATGTGGTCCGGCTGCTGTTTGTCCTTCAGTCGGTGTTTTGTTACAGAGCTTTTGAGTCCTGAGTGGACGGACCCATATGGTGCGAAGACATCTGAAGTCCTCTCACTGTGTCTGGAGTTTAGCTTGGCCTGAGGAGGGTTTGTTTTAGGGATGGGAACTTTAACTGACAAGCCGTATAAACCCGGGTCAAAGTAGACGTCAGAAACCAGTATCTAGACCAGGGGTGTCCAAACCTTTTTCACAGAGGGCCACGAATAGAAAAATATACGAAGGGCTGGGCTGTTTATTACCTCATAAGTTCAGTTATAAGTTGGAAAAGTGTATCCAATGTAGGTGAAAATGCTGTAAATAAACAGCACACCGCTCCAGAGGGTTTACTTTGATCTTGTTCGCAGCTCATTCCTTAAAACAGGAGCCTCAGATTGCTGATAAGAAGAGTACATATTTCACGTTGTTATGTGAATGTGTTATTGGGCTTGTTTCTTATCAACTAAGATTTGTTAGAACATGTTTCCAACTTTAATTGACCGACTTTATTTGAAAAGTGGGCTTATTATATTAACACATGAATACTACTGTGTAATATATTTGAACTAGGGCTGTCAGTCGATTCAAATAGTTAATCGCGATTAATCGCAAATTAATCGCACATTTTTGATCTGTTCTAAATGTACCTTAGAGGAATATTTTTCAAGTTTTTAATTCTGTTATCAACATATGAGCGGACAAATATGCTTTATGCTAATGTTTATTATCATTTGAACAATGACAAATATTCTCATGAATATTAAACACAACAACCTGGAACCTCTCTCATACAATAATACAGTGTGTGTGTGTGTGTGTGTGTGTGTGTGTGTGTGTGTGTGTGTGTGTGTGTGTGTGTGTGTGTGTGTGTGTGTGTGTGTGGGTGTGGGTGTGTGTGTGTGTGTGTGTGTGTGCGCAACTCAAGGCATATGCTCGAACGGGAGCTGCCTGGACGCTGCAATCATGTTGCGCACTATCCGTGCTGAGTGTGCTGACTTCTCGTACAATGTCCCACTGTCTGGCTTCCCTGCATAAAGTCAAGTGCTCGGCGCAGTTGTGGCGAAATGTCGCTCCTCTGTTTTCATTTAAACAGCTCCTTATATCTGTTAGCGCAGCTAGCTAGCACCAGATGCTAACAACAACAATGCACGTAAGGTCTCTCTCTCGCTCGCTCGGGCCACACATACACACACCCTCCCGGTCCTCCCAACAGCCAGTCGGTGCCTGCCGGTGAGCGTGGAAGTGTGGTCTGCCACAAGCAGGCTGTCAGCATCAGCTTGTAGATGGTATTTTAAACTCGATGCGCTCTGAAACTACGGGGCGGCCGAGGAAAAAAAATACACATGTGTTAATCGCGTTAAAATAATTAGTGGCGTTAATTTTTTTTTGCGTTATTAACGCGTTAACTTGACACCCCTAATTTGAACACATATATTTAAGAAGTACAATATAAGACAAGCAGAAGATTATTATACTTAAGTCGTTATACTTTTTGAATGGGCCGATTAAAAAATGGTCCGCGGGCCGCATTTGGTCCCTGGGCCGTAGTTTGGACACCCCTGATCTAGACACATTTTCTTTGCAGTTAATATTGATTATTTGTACTTTTGTCATCACCTTTCCTCAGTTTATAGACGTGGTATTCTCTTCGAGGTGGAAACCCTTCTCCCCGTGAAAAAGGTAGTGAGAAATCTCTGTTGGCCTCCTTTCCCCCATGAAGCTAATTGATACCTAAGGCTACATGTGAAGTGTAAACAGACGGACAGCTGGTGAGACAGCCACCGTAATGTAGAGACATTTGGGTTCGTTTGTGGCTGTCAGGCACGACAGAGGCGAGGAGACAACCACACAAAAGAAACATTTGTCCAATCTGTCCAAGCAAACTCCCCAAAGAGGACGACTTTCCCACCGAGGGGTAATGGAAAAGAAGGAGGCAGGCTTTTGGATGTAAGAATGGTTGTAAAGTGTAATGACTTCTGGCAAATGAAGCACCTGTTCCATTGCATTCTGTAAGGATTAGACGTATGATTAAGGTTTTATGACGATGAAGTTTAGACTAAACAATGGATTGGCAGCGTTTTCAAAGCTTACCAAAACGAAATAGTTGTTTTAACGTCAGTCTGGACAATGATTACCATATGCAAACATCACATATATTCCCATTGAAAGCTTGCCATTTGAACCCCGATGTTTTCCAAATTAGTGGACGCGGTTTCCGGCCGTCAGGATCTCAGAAAAGACCACAAAGAGCCAGGAAGTCTCGTTCTGTTCGAGGACTAAAAACGTTTATCTGCCTCATTCATGAGAGGCTGTCGGGTCTGTTGGTAGCTCCGATTCAGTGTGAAGAGAAAAGGGTTGCCTGGGCGGTGACAGCAGACTGAAAAGCAGACTGTTTGCTCACGTCCAGAGCCGCAGAATGGATGAGGACACAGATGGGATTTCTCTCTGCTGGACTGGTGTGTTTGGACAGACATGGAAACCTGGGGTAGAATGGACAGGCATCTTATTGAAGGAGGGAAGACTTAGTGCCTTTCACCCAAACAGGGCCTCGTTGGAGACAGTGAAAGTTGTGTGTGTGGATAGGGGGGTTTGTTGGGATGAGGTCAATATACAACGTGAATGGTACTCTTATCTCCCTTTGGGAATGAAACATGTTGTTAGATCAAGTGTCTGAGCTCATGTATTGATATTAGAGGTGGTCTCTGAGGCTCCACAGCAGCACGACCAGAACACTTCAAAGAAATCATCTGGCTTTGTTTCTCTGCTGTTCTCCTGAGAACCGTTCTGTGAACAGCTGAACGTTTACTAAGGAAACAAAGTGCATCTCCAAAGAGCTGCAGCCAGGAAACAGATGAAAGCTTCATGCAGAGGTCGGGATATCTGAGGTATCAGAGATGGTGTGGAAACAGGTTTCCCATGATCCATCGAATGGTCTTTTGGGATAAAGATTGTATGACTTTATAAGCCAAAGGTATAGCAACATATTATCGAGGTTGTGTCTCTAGAACAGATGATTGATTACAGAAAAAGTAGTAACCAATGTCCTCCCCACTTTCTCAAAGTCCAGGGTCTTTAAATGTTTTACAGTCAAACCCCAAAGATATTCACCCTGACATGATTTCAGACTGAGAAAAGCAGGACATCTCTTATTTTAGAGGCTGAAAACATCTATTTTCAGACACTTTAGCATCACAAATACTTAATCTATTAAGGGACTAAATGTTCCAGCTCCATCCTATACCTTAGTTTATTCATTTTGATAACTTGTCATAAAAGAAAAGGATGCCTTTACTAATTGTTAACATAAAAACAGGTACAATTTGACACTTCAAGATATGGCTAGTCCAGGAGAGAAAATGGCTTTTAAAGGACTCGGATAGTAATTCTGTGCCGTTTAGACAATTAAAACAGTGTGTAGTAACGAAGCGATTACTCCTTTGTAATGCTAAAGTACATTACCACAGACTTTAGTTTAAATCACTCGCTCCACTGGTGTTGACAAGGATGGCTCTGGTGTGTCTTTACAATGTCCAAGATATCTAGAGATAGTAATCCTGCGCAGGTTAGACCTTTGAAACGGTGTCTAGTAACAAAGCGATAACTCTTTTTAATGCTAAAGTAAATCCCCGTACATCACCACAGACCTGGTGTTTTACAGTCATTCCCATTGCTCCTGGGGGTGATTTGTTGCACCAGGTGAAGGAGTTTATATATCCCATGGTGCTTTGTGAGCTGCTGACAGGTGTAGCACGACCAGAGGTCAGAGGTCAAGAGAGTTTCCATGGAACTACAGGTCTGGAGCTGCAGGTTGGACCGAACGAGCAACACACATCCCATCATCTCTGCTGTGGAGATACAGTCAGAGTATGGTGGGTTTCTCCTCTGTGAACGCTTGTTTTTTTAATCAGATGTACCCAGAGT
This sequence comes from Gymnodraco acuticeps, assembly GCF_902827175.1. NCBI lineage: Eukaryota > Metazoa > Chordata > Actinopteri > Perciformes > Bathydraconidae > Gymnodraco > Gymnodraco acuticeps. Next base: position 16,071 of record NW_022989966.1, on the reverse strand, counting down.
GTTAAAGTTCACACTGTTGATGACTTACCATCATAAAGGGATAAAGGGATTCTTTATATGGACCATTTGAATGGCGTGTGAAGCCCTTAAGATGTCCTTTTGTTGAGCTGAAGATGTTGTACCCATTTCCTTTAAACTCTTATTCAACATGTGTGTGTGTGTGTGTGTGTGTGTGTGTGTGTGTGTGTGGTGTGTGTGTGGTGTGTGTGTGTGGTGTGTGTGTGTGTGTGTGTGTGTGTGTGTGTGTGTGTGTGTGTGTGTGTGTGTGTGTGTGTGTGTGTGTGTGTGTGTGTGTGTGTGTGTGTGTGTGTGTGTGTGTGTGTGTGTGTGTGTGTGTGTGTGTGTGTGTGTGTGTGTGTGTTTTATGGGTGTGACTCTTCGGAGATATAGCCTCTTAATTTGGCTGTTAAAGTGAACCAGATTCATGCTTTTAAAATGTGTAAAATTGTCTTTTCTCTGCTCTGAATGCGCGATGTCTCCAAAGTTAATCGTAATAGTGTCAATATACACCAGAATAAGCCTGATCATGATTTTTGGCATTTTGTTTGGAGAACAGGTCTCTCAGAAGTGCTGAGCGGCACATTAACAGCGGGTTAAACCAATGTCTGGGATCATTAGAGAGTGAGAGCGAGGAGGGGTCGGGTTTCATGTTGTCTGTCAGGAGTAAAGACTGATGATGAAGGACACGTTTAGACACAGTTAGCGTCCATTTAGCCGGAGGCTGCTGCTCACTTTGAGAAGACCTTAATGAGATCATATTGTTTTTAGTAAGGCTGCGTCTCCTCGTCGACTTATCTGACATTTTAAGTAATTTAAAGTTCCTTTGCTCATGCAACACGACTCGTTATCCAAGAAATGTATGAGCACGTCATAGCACGATTTAACTAGATGTTTTTGCATGATGTTTTATCAGAATCAGGTTTATTGTATAACACATTACAAGATAAACAAAACATTTAAAACACAGATATAAGATGTGAAGAAACTATAATAACAGTAAAGAATATAGTAAAATATAGCAGTATTTACATTGAATATGATTGAAACCGCAGGAACATTTCTGTGAACCACAGATCTAAAGCTCTACGCACTACAATCCCGTCGTTTTTTAAAGCGTCCATGTTTGTTTCTACATTCAAACTTTACACAAATCAAAGTGTATTTTTGGGGAAAGGGGCCATCTGAGGAGCACCTGAATGTTGGCGACGGTGTGCTCGTTAAAGTTTACACAGAGTCATCTGGGGAAAACGAGAGTGATATTGAAATGTGGATCAACATGATGTCAGTGCAAGGAGGTGAACTAATGAGACACGAGTCTTTACTGTCAGTGGGAGAAAGTAAGACTGGGAAAAGGAGTAAACCCCCTCCTCTTCTTCCTCCTCTTCCTCCTCCACCAGCTGGCTGACAGATGGAAGGACCTGTTGGCCAAGAAAGTGAAGGAGTAGACGGGAATGTGGGCGAGGAGAAAAAAAAAATCCACCGACAGATTTACGGAATGATAAGCAAATCTGCGGGAAGCACTTACATATTTTGTGTGTGTGTGTGTGTGTGTGTGTGTGTGTGTGTGTGTGTGTGTGTGTGTGTGTGTGTGTGTGTGTGTGTGTGTGTGTGTGTGTGTGTGTGTGTGTGTGTGTGTGTGTGTGTGTGTGTGTGTGTGTGTGTGTGTGTGTGCTGTGTGTGTGTGTGTGTGTGTGTGTGTGTGTGTGTGTGTGTGTGTGTGTGTGTGTGTGTGTGTGGTGTGTGTGTGTGTGTGTGTGTGTGTGTGTGTGTGTGTGTGTGTGTGTGTGTGTGTGTGTGTGTGTGTGTGTGTGTGTGTGTGTCATTTGGCCGGGGTCAGCGAGTGGGTTATGCAATGTTAGCGTTTGGTGTGTTTACGGGGCTTGTGTAATGGAGGAAGTCAAGATTGTGCGGGGGAAGGTGATGAGGATGGGAGAGGATGGGAGAAGGAGTGTGTACAACTTCCTCTGAGAGTGTGTGTGTTTGTATTAGTGGCCAGATCTCCGTCCTGCTGTTATTTACCTTCAGAGAGGAAACCAGTGGGTGTGGTGGGATCAACTGGGACTTGTCCTCCTAGATTTATACAAACACCCCCTCCTCAGTGTGTGAGGGAACAACAACCTGGAACCTCTCTCATACAATAATACAGTGTGTGTGTGTGTGTGTGTGTGTGGTGTGTGTGTGTGTGTGTGTGTGTGTGTGTGTGTGTGTGTGTGTGTGTGTGTGTGTGTGTGTGTGTGTGTGTGTGTTGTGTGTGTGTGTGTGTGTGTGTGTGTTGTGTGTGTGTGTGTGTGTGTGTGTGTGTGTGTGTGTGTGTGTGTGTGTGTGTGTGTGTGTGTGTGTGTGTGTGTGTGTCATTTTCATGCTGTATGCACAGGTGGTTCGATGGAACAGGAAGTCATGGTCTCAGTTTTACTGCCGTCTCCGTTGGTTTCAGGAGATATAACTTATATTGTACCTTTTTATGACATTTGATAAGTTATATAAAAGAGTATAGTTTATTTATTGAAAATGTGTAATTTAACTAAATGTGAGGGATCAAGCTTGTTAAGGAGCTAAGAGAACAATATGTTCTCATGTAATAGATTTATTTCCACGGGACAACGTACACTTTTCTAATTAAAGTTTAAAACACCAAGATTTTTTTTAACTAGCGTTGACAAAGTGTTGCTAATTTACGGTCAATTTGGCACGTTGTTGATATATTTGTTTCCGTTTCCTATAAACGTTAATCTCGTTTTATTGCATTACCCTAAATGACAGCTGGTTTTGGTCCATTTTATCCGAATTATCTTAAAAGGAAAACATTTCAATGTCTTTATTATTAAAAGTGCCGTAAACACCACATGTTCAACAAAATGCTGCAAGTCTTAAAGAAATTAGAATAAAATAAAATGTCTTAATTCATCCATTTTAAGTCTTTCAAGATTCTTTTTTAATCTGTCAAATATGTTCCCAATAAATCAATTAGTCGTTGGTCAGAAAAGGGGAAATAATGTTTATTTGTTCGCAAAGCCCAATATGACTTCTTCAAATGTCTGGTTTTGTTCAAAAGATGTTGAATTTTCTGTTATAATGGAGTCAAAAAAGCCTCAAATACTTAAATGTAAGAAGTTAGAATCAGAGAATTTAGATTTCTTTCTGCACTCAATGTACTCAAACTGATTAATTGTTGATTTATTATTGATATAATTCATCAGATCTCTCTCTATCCCATCTCTTCCTCCCCATTTCTTGTTGGATACACTTAATACATATCGGTCTTATGTCTTGAGTCTAATTATCGTTCCTGGAAAATCCATATTTCCTAGATCTCAGTTGTTTCCGTCTTTACTGCAGTGAATCTTTTGATGGAGCATTTTTAATACGATGATCTCACTCTGCAGGTGTTGGCTTTACATGTCTAATGTGTGAGGAATTATTTCATTGGCAGTCTGCAGATCATCATGCCCAGCTGCAGCTCTTATCAAACTCTACATACTTTCCTAAGTCTCTGATATCTACCTGACCCTCAGATAACTTCCTCTCTGAGTGAAGACTCCTTTAGTGTCCATCATTACACTCACTTTTACTGCAGTCTGAATGAGAATCACTGTCATTGCTGCATCTCACTTCCTCTGCTCCACCTCCAGCCTTGTTGTTCCTTCCTTACAACCCACGAGACTATAAAATGCTAATGTTGTGTGTTTGGAGTCATTACCTGACTGAGGAAGTTTAGGAAAGACACAGACAGCTACTCTGTGTGAGAACTTCATCATCACAGGACCCTAATAAGGGATTTACTGCCTCCCCTACATAAAGGAGGCTAATGTTGGGCTATAAAATAACTACAGCACAGTCACATGACTTCACGTCACCACCGCTAAGCTAAAGGAGGCTAATGTTGGGCTATAAAAGAACTACAGCACAGTCACATGACTTCACGTCACCACCGCTAAGCTAAAGGCGGCTAATGTTGGGCTATAAAGGAACTACTGTACGGTCACATAACTTCACGTCACCACCGCTAAGCTAAAGGCGGCTAACGTTGGGCTATAAAGGAACTACAGCACGGTCACATGACTTCACGTCACCACCGCTCAGCTAAAGGAGGCTAATGTTGGGCTATAAAGGAACTACAGCACGGTCACATGACTTCACGTCACCACCGCTAAGCTAAAGGCAGCTAATGTTGGGCTATAAAAGAACTACAGCACAGTCACATGACTTCACGTCACCACCGCTAAGCTAAAGGTGGCTAATGTTGGGCTATAAAGGAACTACAGCACGGTCACATAACTTCACGTCACCACCACTAAGCTAAAGGTGGCTAATGTTGGGCTATAAAGGAACTACTGCACGGTCACATAACTTCACGTCACCACCACTAAGCTAAAGGTGGCTAATGTTGGGCTATAAAGGAACTACAGCACGGTCACATAACTTCACGTCACCACCGCTAAGCTAAAGGAGGCTAATGTTGGGCTATAAAGGAACTACAGCACGTCACATGACTTCACGTCACCACCGCTAAGCTAAAGGAGGCTAATGTTGGGCTATAAAGGAACTACAGCACGGTCACATAACTTCACGTCACCACCACTAAGCTAAAGGTGGCTAATGTTGGGCTATAAAGGAACTACTGCACGGTCACATAACTTCACGTCACCACCACTAAGCTAAAGGTGGCTAATGTTGGGCTATAAAGGAACTACAGCACGGTCACATAACTTCACGTCACCACCGCTAAGCTAAAGGAGGCTAATGTTGGGCTATAAAGGAACTACAGCACGTCACATGACTTCACGTCACCACCGCTAAGCTAAAGGAGGCTAATGTTGGGCTATAAAAGAACTACAGCACAGTCACATGACTTCACGTCACCACCGCTAAGCTAAAGGAGGCTAATGTTGGGCTATAAAATAACTACAGCACGGTCACATGACTTCACGTCACCACCACTAAGCTAAAGGCGGCTAATGTTGGGCTATAAAAGAACTACAGCACAGTCACATGACTTCACGTCACCACCGCTAAGCTAAAGGAGGCTAATGTTGGGCTATAAAGGAACTACAGCACGGTCACATGACTTCACCTCACCACCGCTAAGCTAAAGGCGGCTAATGTTGGGCCATAAAGGAACTACAGCACGGTCACATGACTTCACGTCACCACCGCTAAGCTAAAGGCGGCTAATGTTGGGCTATAAAGGAACTACAGCACGGTCAAATGACTTCACATCACCACCGCTAAGCTAAAGGAGGCTAATGTTGGGCTATAAAGGAACTACAGCACGGTCACATGACTTCACGTCACCACCGCTAAGCTAAAGGCTGGATTAATTGATTTAAAAGTTTACTTCTAGTATATAAAACTTGTAAAAAATATCTCAGAAAAACAATGTATGGGTCATTGAACTCAGCACAAGTCTGCTTTAAGAAGACTAGACGTCACCTGGTGATTCTTATATTATCATTAGAGTTTTAATGAATGTGTTCTCTGCATGCTTCTTTACTGCTGTCTGCATGGATAGACGTTATTTAATGAGGTGAGAAACATGCTTGACTGGGAGTTTTGAATGCCTTGTTGATCAGACATCTTTAATTGAGTTTGTGCTGATGGACTTGGTGCTGAATGTGTTTGTGTTTTGATCCTTCAGTGTGCACTTAAAGTGGATTTATGTCCGTCTGAGCTGCAGGTTGGAAGTGATTCCCTGCAGAAGTAAACTGTTATGCTGCTATGCATCCTTAGGGAGCGCCTATAAAGTCCCTCTCAACTCAAATCCCTCTTTGTCATGAATGGAAAATTCATCGAGCGTTGAAGGGTTATTTTTGTTGGGTGTTAAGTCTTTATACAGTAGACTTTCTGCATGGTTTGAGATCGCTGTAAAGGTGTGTTTTTATATTTTCACAGCACACAGACTACAATGCGTTTGGTATGTCTGCAGCCCCATGAAACCTTTTTAATTAGTCTTAAGCTGGTGGAAGTGTGAGTGGAAATACCTCGGTGTTCATTATGTTCACACAACCGCTGTTTGTGCTGTTGTTAAGTGGAAAATAGTGAAAGGAAATGTGCCGTAATGTACAGTCGGATTAGAACAAGTGGCATTACTTTTATATTTCTTAAAGCTGTGGGAGAACGCATGAATTTGCAACAGAGGCTGCTTGGTAAATAGGGAATATCTAACAAAAATAATTGTAGTATTAAGCTATTTTATTTAGTATATTTTACTAGATTCATCCCAGGATTTTAATAGTTCGAAAATCCTTTTTATGGTTTATTGACCTACAGGTTTTTTGGATTAAATTAGATACATTTTACTTTATTAATCCCAATGTGTTGTTTTTTCTAGTTTGAGCAGCATGCTAACGAGGCTAGGGTTAGAAATACAATGAAGTACACATTACAAATAAACAAAAAACTGTGAAAAGCATCGAAAAATATCTAAAGAATACACAAATATACCAATTGAATACTAAAACAACACATATAATCATACTGCTATACTGTAACATACTACGTACATGCATTATACAGCTGTGCAAGTTGCATTTTCTTTTATTAAAATGTAAATGCAATGAGTTTTGGTTATGGAGCTTTTAAGGATGGCTGTATAGATGAAGGCATTGATGGACCGTGTGTGTGGCTTCTTCTGCAACGACATTACACAACGGTGATCCATGTCAAACGGAGAAGTCGGTCCTCTCGCATCGACGGCCAAAAAGGAATCACACGCTCGACCTTTATGTATCCAAGTCAAAGAAAACGAGACTGCTGGAGCAAAAACACGCAGAAATCTGAATCAGCAGGAAGTCGAGAGGCTTCAATGTCTTCACTGCCACAATTAAGACTTCACGAATACATCCCTGAGTATCAAACACTTACAGTGGCTCTGCATCTGACTGACAAGGCCACTGCACACTAAACGACTCGCAGACACACAGCAGGCGAACAGAGTGTGTGTGTGTGTGTGTGTGTGTGTGTGTGTGTGTGTGTGTGTGTGTGTGTGTGTGTGTGTGTGTGTGTGTGTGTGTGTGTGTGTGTGTGTGTGTGTGTGTGTGGTGTGTGTGTGTGTGTGGTGTGTGTGTGTGTGTGTGTGTGTGTGTGTGTGTGTGTGTGTGTGTGTGTGTGTGTGTGTGTGTGTGTGTGTGTGTGTGTGTGTGTGTGTGTGTGTGTGTGTGTGTGTGTGTGTGTGTGTGTGTGTGTGTGTGTGTGTGTGTGTGTGTGTGTGTGTGTGTGTGTGTGTGTGTGTGTGTGTGTGTGTGTGTGTGTGTGTGTGTGTGTGTGTGTGTGTGTGTGTGTGTGTGTGTGTGTGTGTGTGTGTGTGTGTGTGTGTGTGTGTGGTACGGTACGGTACCGTACGCTTCTGGACATGTTTACTGTCAGAAAAAGGACAAACTGTTCGATTGCATCCACTTGTTTTATTCATATTTCAATTTGCACAACCCTGCAAAGAATCGAGCTTATCTGGAACAGTTGGGACCCACATACCGTATCACCAAGTTGCATTTTCTTTTGCAATGAAGTTAAAATCTGCAATGCACATGGCTGGAAACCTGGTTTCGTGACTTCTAATGTACCTGTCATAGAGGACAATATGTTTGCTTTGTCTGGATAGTGCATTATAAACAGATTTTAAGTAATCATAAATGACTGTTACATGACAATAATCAGCATGTTCGATATGTATTGACACAGATTACTCTCGGTTCTGTTTTAAAATCTGAAGACGCATCTAAATATATGCAGCTTTTATTAATAACTCCATCTTCTTTTGGCAATTGTGTCCTTTATTTGATAGCTGAGTGCAGATCCAGACAGGACACATAGAAAAGGAGGTAATTTAGGTCGCTGTGATCAAAGTGTAGTTTCAATGGAGCTATCTTAGTTTGAATGCATATGAAGGCATTCACCAAAGACAGCACATGTTTAAACTAAATGACTGTAAGGTTTGCAGGATGTAGAAACGGAGAGCTCTTCGATGCCAAAAGTCTTCTCATTGTTTAATTAATGATGTTAATTCCTCCTGGTTTCCCTCTCTGGACAGCAGCTCTGTTTTTAACATTGAAATAAGTCCAGCAGCTGAGTGTGAGAATAACTCATCAGCAGACTTTGTTTTTACAACTGTTATAAAAAGCCTTCTGGCATCCATCTTCCTCTCTTTGTGGGAGACGATTCATCGTCAGTATGTCTGAGGAAAGAAGTAAAGTGCAGTTTAGGGAGGGATCGCTCTCTCCCTTTCCTGCAGCTCAGAGATAATATATCAGATAAATCCCTTTGTTGCACCTGGCCAGAAACAGATTTCTCTGGACTGCTTCATCAGCACTTACTGTTCAATTTAACCATTTAGTGACTGATGTCAGACATGCTTCGACATGCAGGCAAAAAGCAACCCATTTGAATTGATTTGGCGTGTTTTTATCCGTCAAAATAGTTTTGTGTATGTCAGCAATAGTTTCAGCATTGCTTGCAGCTTCTCCTGCCGTTAAGAAGTGCTGTGCAACCTTTGGATATCTCTGACTATTCAAAGCCTTTGCTTAGACTCTTGCAATATGACCTCCAGACAGGGACGTGCACAGGTACGGGCTAACGTTGCCCGGGCAACGGCCCGTTTGGCCTTTTTGGCTGACCTGCCCCTCTGGAGAGAGCGAGAGTTAGTTTTTTCTTTTTTCTGTTGTGGCCGGATCACCATGATAAACCCACAATCAGTAGCGTCTCGCACACTTTGTCTGCGCTGTCATCTGCCGGTGCGTTAAGACCACCTCAGTGTCGGATTCTGGAAACTTGATTTTGAGTTGTCTCATGGCAGTTAGGGTATAAGGGACAAACCAGGGGACTTTACTTCCTCTTGATGCCGTCGGTTATTTACAAAAAAACACCTAAATAAATAAATAAATAATGAGATACCTTACCATTACAACGCTCATAAAGAATGTTAAGAATAATACGTATTGAACTGGTTTCATGAATTAGTGAGTTTAGTTATAGGCCCTATGTTATCAGTATGTCTGGACTGCAGTTACAATGGTCTGGCAAACTACATTAGAACAGAAGTGTCCCCATGTTGTCTTTAATAGTTACTAACATTAGATCTTTTAATGAGATATGGACCGCAAAACAAAAGATGTCCCTGGTCACCTTAGCTTATTTTGAGATGATAATGTGAATTACTCTTCAAATTAGTTCATGTAAAAATCGTTTGGTTTCTTTTACATCAAAAACAAGTTACAATTTTCAAAAGGTCTTTTTTTCCAGGTGGAGGCCCTTTTTCCAGTTTAGAGCAATAGCCCCTCCGAATGTCTGTGCACGTCCCTGCCATGTTATGCCTTTTTGTGAGTAAAATGACGGACATGCTTAATTGATTTTGCCTGTTTTATCAATCAAGGATTTCCGTTTTTATCTCACATTTTTGTCTGTATTTCAGCAATAGTTTCAGCATTTGTGCTGTGCGCTACCTTTAGATATCTCAGTGTTAAAAGCTTTTGCTGAAACTCTTGCAATATGAAAGTAGTAGTTTTCATCAGCAGTATTTTCTCCATGCTTTATGAAATGCTGTGCAACCAAAGGATATTCCAGATTGATAAAATCACAACCCCTTAGTATTAGAATTGTATATGAAATCATCCAAATCAAGTTGTGTTTATAAATTGATCCACTAAGCTATATTTTTAGTATCCTCTTTCAACAACACGTTAGAAATAAACAAAAACTGTTAAAAAGCATCGAAAAATATCCCAAAAAATCACAAATATTCCAATTGACTACTAAAACAACACGTAGAATCATACTGCTATACTATAACGTGCTATAAATAAATTATACAACAGTGCAAGTTGTATTTTTTTAATTGAAATGGTCCTGCAGCTTAGGCCCGTCTTCTTTCGCCGCCGCTCGAGTCTTCACTGACACTAAGAAAGTGGATCACTCCTGTTCTGAAGTCTTTACACTGGCTTCCTGTGTGTCAAAGAATAGATTTCTAAATACTGCTGCTGGTTTATAAAGCACTGAATGGTTTAGGCCCAAAATACATTTCTGACCTCCTGCTAAATGATGAAGCATCCAGATCTCTCAGGTCTTCAGGGACTGGTCAGCTTTCTGTCCCCAGAGTCAGAACTAAACATGGAGAAGCAGCGTTCAGTTATTATGCTCCAAATATCTGGAACAAACTCCCAGAAACCTGCAGGTCCGCTGCAACTCTGACTACTTTTAAATCCAGCAAGAAGACTTTTCTTTTTGTCGCTGCTTTTAATTGAACTATTCATATCTTAGACTGCACTGTAACTTTTATCCATGTATTTTTTATTTTAATGTTTATTTTATTAGCTTTTCTTTTTAATGACTGATTTTAAATGCCATTTTCTCAATGTCTTTCATTTTTTGTAAAGCACTTTGAATTGCCTTGTGTTGAAAAGTGCTATATAAATAAACTTGCCTTGCCTTGCCTTGCCTTGCCTTGCCTTGCCTTGCCTTGCCTTGCCTTGCCTTGCCTTGCCTTGCCTTGCCTTGCCTTGCCTTGCCTGCTGCCTTGCCTTGCCTTGCCTTGCCTTGCCTTGCCTTGCCTTGCCTTGCCTTGCCTTGCCTTGCCTTGCCTTGCCTTGCCTTGCCTTGCCTTGCCTTGCCTTGCCTTGCCTTGCCTTGCCTTGCCTTGCCTTGCCTTGCCTTGCCTTGCCTTGCCTTGCCTTGCCTTGCCTTGCCTTGCCTTGCCTTGCCTTGCCTTGCCTTGCCTTGCCTTGCCTTGCCTTGCCTTGCCTTGCCTTGCCTTCTTTCTCCAGCCAATCAGAGCGGCCGATGCCTGTCTTCACAGCCAGCCGGGGAGATCCTAATGTATGAGTCAGCAGTCCTGCAGCAGCAGTACCGTCTGAGATGGAGTGATGTCTGACAGCAGGAGAAAGGATTTATGAAGCACCTCTGACACCGAGTAACATCTGGAATGATGGCAGAAGGACGGGTGAAGGGTTAGAGGAAGAAGGAGAGGAAGAGATGGAAAGAGTGGATGTCCATCGACTCGCTCCAAAATGTTACTAAGAAGGCCACAAATAAATGTTTTATAGCAGTGGTTCTCAACTGGTGGGACCCGTTTCGAGTGGGACCCGTTTCGAGTGTGAGGAAACATTTTCTTCAAAATGGTATTTTGAAGGCCCGATTTTCTAACGCTGTGCATGCTGTAGGCGTTGGACTGGAACTACCGGAGACCATAAACGGTTTTGAAAACGTCTGTCATCTTCTCAATAAAACATCTTTGCCGATGTTTTTTCGAGTCTTCTGGCCAATCAGAATCAAGATTGTTTCCGGAAGTCCCCACGGAGAATAACTTAGCGGTAGAACTACTCTTTATACTTCCATGGGTACAACTTCAGATACGAATGAACACATAATGAAATATGACCCCCGGTCTGATGATTGACAGGTCACAGAACAATGGGGGCTATCTCCCCTTACCCACAAAGTCATTCACACAGTTCAGCTGTCAGAACAAAGTGATAAACAATCAATGGAATAACATATTATGAATATGTCGGGTAGTAATAGATGTATTTATTTTCTTCTCAGTGTACCAGAATGCGTAGTTTATATGTTCTCCTGGGGGAGAATCCCCCCAGACCCCCTGCTGGGGTTGGGTTTTCAGCATGCCAGGTGTGGTACAGTTCAGCTTTGATTCCATCTCATTAAACCTTATTTAAAAGCATACTTTAGTTCTGTAATGGGATATAAGGGATATATGCTCTGTACTTCACTTTAATTAATATCGTATGCTGAAAAGCGTATATATATTACAGCACGATTTTTTGTTGAATAGATTTGAGTGGTTCAAAATGTTGGGTCGTAATTTATTGACCAAGTAAAAAGTGGGTCCCGAGGCCAGTTGAGAACCACTGGACCACAGTTTAAAGTCATTTGAGTTTGACTCCCGGTTGTTTAAATTGAATGCATAGCTGTAATCATTACATTACATTACATTGCATTTAGCTGACGCTTTTATCCAAAGCGATTTACAATAAGTGCGTTCGTCCAACAAAATACAACTTGAAGAAAACAGAATCATATAAGTACATCAGGTTTCATAGAGCAAAAACATTTCAAGTGCTACTCAACTGGCTTTAGGAAAGCCAGTCCTTTATTAGTATAAAAGTGCTTCATATCATGGATATTTAAGAGCCTCAGCCTTCACAGGTGCTTACGGGCAGACGTTAAATCGTTTCACGTCTTTGCTAAGCTTGGGAAACGTCCTTATTAAGTCAATGAAGGTGGACGTCCATCGACTCCCTCCAAAATGTAACTAAGAAGGCCAAAAATAAATGTTTTATAGCATTTCCAACAACAAATCTCAACTAGACTACAGTTAAAGTCTTCCCTCCCATTTCAATTTGACTCCCGGTGTTTTACATTGAATTCAAAGCTGTAATCTTGGATATTTAAGAGCCTCACTTTACGGCGCTGAGCTGAGGCTGGGATGATTTAAGCTAAATGCTAACACCAGCAGCCCAACGGTAACATGCTAACAAGCAGATGCTAACTAGCTCTAGTTTGTTCACATCTTACATTAGTTTATCATCTTGATGCCATTTGCTAATTGTAAGTATTTTGCTCACTTACTTACTTTACTAATATCACTGTGTGGTTCTTACTTGTCAATGTTTATCTCTTTTTACTGGCTTCCACGTCTTTGCAAAGCTTTGGAAACGTCCGTATTAAGAAGATGTGTTTCGAGGTATTCTCTCTGTGCTCCAACAGTATGACCTTCAACTTCTTTTGAACTGAGAACTTCCTCCCTAACTTCCAGAAGGCTCCTTTCATTATCGCCAATTCAAACCCCCCATCCCTTCTGTGTTTTAAATATGCAACGCTGCGTCTTTCACTCTGAAGACAGTGCTCTCTGTACGACTCACTGACCTTTCTTGTAAGAAGTGAAATACCACAAAGACGGCTGAATGGTTTGATTCTGTTTCCACGTTTGATGAATAAATTGCCACCACATAATTGACACTTAAAACAAAAGACAGATTTGGACAACATGACTCAAGGAATCACAGTTATTATTTATCTAGAAGTCAATGTGAACTTCTGAATCAAATTGAGGTCCATCGAATAGTTGTGGAGACATTCAGTAATCAGGGGAATCATAAATAAATTGCCACAGCATAGTTTGCACTTAAAACAAAGGCCATAAACCAAAGATTTGGACAAAGTGACTCAAGGAATCACTGTCAGTATGTACTTTGACATTCAGCTATTAGGAATAATCTTGGGGACCATTTATGTGTGAAATCATGAGCCAACCAGTAAACCACTAAATCATGTGATATTTCCCAGTGAAGTGAAAACGTATAGATATCCACCCATTAAGATGTGTTTGCGTGACAGATTGATACTGCCAGCCTTTAAGTCACTTTATTGAGAACACATCCTTATTTTGCAGATAATGAATAACCCTATATGGAATAATTCACAATGTTAGCTTGGTTACCTTCCACCTAATCAAACAAGTATTCAGGGTCTCTCTGGACTGCTTTTTAAGAAGTGCATTGAACGGTCTTCAAGTTTTCTTTCCTTCAACACTTCTTGCATAACGATAGGATGAGATAATGACATAATTAGATTCTTATATTGGCTTTTAACTGTGATGTTATGGCTGTTAAAAATGGACAGCTCGTACATCAAGGAAATAATAACTCCCATTAGGCCACTTTGGAAAACTAGCTTGTTTGATGGACGTAAAGAAACCCTGCAAGCAAGAGACTGACTTTGATGTCCGTATGAAGACGATTAACCTTTTAAAGTGCGTCCTTTCTTCCTTCTTGCTCCTCAAACCCGTCATGCTTTCTCTCTTTCTGTCCAAATCCATTTCACTCCTGTAAATCTGAGCCTCTTCTGTATCTGAGCGCTTCAAAAACAAACATTTCAAAGTGCGGCTGTTCTCTCAGGATATCTGAGCTATATTAACTGCCAAGGGAAGGATGTATATTTACAGGTGTGTTCAATTTACATCCCTCTTATTTATATGTCTGGTGGACTTCTCCGGGACGTTTGCCATGTTTTAAAGTTAAATGAGCTCCATGTGATGAATTATTGTCCGTTTTAATCTCTTTTTGTTATCTTGTTTTGATAGTTAAGCTAATATTTCATAGACATTATGGTTCAAATCTCTGTCAGTCTGTTTTTACTCTCCAAGTTTTGGAAGATACAGGATGTGAGTCACTTTAAATAAAGTTTAGTGATTGAATGAAGATGGCTTTACTCTCCTGGCAGCTCTTTGATCACCAAGTGGTTTTCATTTCACTAAGTCATTGGCAGATCACTACGAGTGCAAATAATGCAGAGAAATCACAGGATCGTAAATATTATATCTTCAGATTAACGCAGCCATTTATCAACTAGCTCGGCTTCCTCCAAGCTTCTCACAACGCTGTGTTCACTACAATAATAGAGTGAATGAGTCCTGGCAGATTGTCAGGGAAGAATTCACAAGACGAATCCATCTTCACTTGTCCATGAGTTTTGTTGATAACATGGCGGCGAAAAGAGCTGGTTCACCGCGTCCTTTACGAACAAGCTGCGTCAGTGAACCCAGATGTTTCTGCTAACCAGTGGGAATCGCCGTAGAAGCAGAACATCTGAGAGTGGGAAGAGAGGATCTTTTCAGATGGCAAGGTGAAGTGTTTTAAGGTTTACACCACACTTTGTGAGACCACTCCATCACACCACTTTGTTCTCGTGTTGCGGTCGGGTTTCAAACCTGGACTGAACAGGTGTTTTTCATTTACGTTGTTCTTAACACCGTCTTTTAGTTCAGCGTCTGTCTGCTAATGTGCTCTGAATTACTAGCTGTGATTTGTAGCCTCCTAATCTCACCTCTTCGTCCTGAGCTACTGGTTCAACTGGTGGACTGATTCTGGTCCTTGTCTTGCTCAACCGAATTCCATCAGTCTGTGCCCACCCTGTGCTTTCACTCCAACGATTAACTTCAAGGCTGGCTGTCACTTTGAAGGCTTGGTTGCAGAGATGTTGTTAAAAAGTTTCAGCGTAAAGACAACAGCATGTACTCTCATAAAGCAGCGTGGAGCAGGACAGCCACAAAAAACCCTCAAGGACGTTTCTACATGAGTCTCACAAGTGGATAGGAATGTGAAACAAACTCTTCTTTTACCACATCATGTCACTAAACAATGGGAAAGACCTTAAAGTGCTAAGTTGTAATGGCTCGGGCTGTTCTTGTACGCCTATAAAACGTTCTAGTATTTGTATATAATAATAATAATTCCTTACATTTATTATAGTGCTTTTTCAATGACTCAAAGCGCTTTACATATACACACATTACACATATATCATACATGCAATGGTCAGATACTGTGGACAATACCCACAGGAGCAAGTTCAGGTGAAGTGTCTTGCCCAAGGACACACCGGCTTTACAGACGCAGCAGCGGCAGGTTTCACCCCTTGATCTGATGATCATTGCACAGCGCACTGCGCCACACCGTCCATCTTCACGCCGCGAAGTCATCGAGGCGCTTTTACAAGTACACATTGATATCATACATGTACTGTGGACATTACCCACAGGAGCAAATCCCGCGGGTGTGAAGGTGTCTTGCCCAAGGGACACAACGGCCTGACGCAGTGGCGGAAGGAGCGGGTTTCAAACTGGAGTTCCCCCAGCACCCCCCCCATTGATCTGATGGAATCACCCCGTCGACTCTCTCCCCCCCAGCTCCCTATGCAGACCCCGCCACCCGTCCCAATATATAACCTCAATATTGTATGCAATGTAGCTTAAAGAGCTCTATGTGGATGGGCAGGTCCAACACTCTGGACTTTCACCAATCTGACTGTTGGTTTCCATATGAAACCAGAAGTTCATATTTGCATTTTTGGACGACCTCCTCTGAAGTTTCCTCGGCATTGAAGTCACTTTTGTAATGGCTAAACCTAGGTACTACAACTTCTGTGTCATATATGTGATTCCATTGGGTCATAAACACTTACATTGAGAAAGAGACATCTGCAAATCAGCGTATAGCTTTCTTTGAAGTTAACTAACTTGGGCCAAAAGGATGCGGACGATCTCCGAAAGATAAATCCAGAGACGATCTT